>NC_045452.1:29379387-29384502 GCF_002776525.5 Piliocolobus tephrosceles | reverse complement strand
CCTGGCCATCCTCATACCCTGGCCACCCTCGTGCCCTGGCCATCCTCGTGCCCTGGCCACTCTCATACCCTGGCCATCCTCATGCCCTGGCCATCCTCATACCCTGGCCACCCTCGTGCCCTGGCCATCCTCATGCCCTGGCCACCCTCATGCCCTGGCCATCCTCATACCCTGGCCATCCTCATGCCCTGGCCATCCTCATGCCCTGGCCATCCTCATGCCCTGGCCACTCTCATACCCTGGCCATCCTCATGCCCTGGCCATCCTCATGCCCTGGCCATCCTCGTGCCCTGGCCACCAGTGCTCCTTGGGCTGTGGTTCCCTTGCAGACCTCAGGCAGCCTCAGAAACTTTGCGCTCAGTTACAATTGGTTGCTGCTTATGATTGTGAGCCTATCCCTGGCTACACCCCATGCTTATTACACACGCACTACACACATCTTTGGAGCCCACTGCATCCACGTTTCCTGAGACGCTTTGGAAAGCCATGTTGCTTTCCTGCTGACACACCATCTATGGCCCCTGCACTGCATGCAAAACAGATCCCTGAATCTTTAGTTCGGCGTTCAGAGTCTCACCTAATCAGACCACAATAAACTTGGCTGTCAATCATCCCACGAATGAACACACATGTCTCGGACTGTTCCTCTCTGCCAGGAACTGGGGGTAGAATGAATGCAGTGTGGCTGGCCCCTCCCTCAGGGACAAGTGGTCAGGTGAGGCCATGTGCTAAGGGACTCTAGAGGGTTCAGGTGGGGAGAAGGCATTGAGGGCTGGGGCAGCAGAGCTGGGAAGACCCTCTTGCAGTGGGTACTCTGGCCCTGTGTGGGCCCCTGGGCCTCTGACCCTCTGTGGATTTCTCTTTCCCTCTCTTGCTGGGCTGGCCGGGACAGTCCTCCTAAAAGCAGACACACAGACATGGGCTTCTAGGTCCCTTCCACGTGTATCCAGCACCTAGGCCTGCCTCAAACAGGCTGTTCAGGGGCCTTGCTCTCTGAAACATTTCTCCAGCCCCAGCCCTTACTGGGGTACGGTCCAATGCCTGGAAGAATAATAGCTCCCCAAAGCTGTCCATATCCTGATTCCCAGAACCTACGCTACCTTACGAGGCAAAGGGGACTTTGTGGAATGAGTTAGTTGAGGACCTTGAGATGGCAGGTGGTCCCGGATGACCCACATGGGCTTGGTGTGTTCACAGGGGTCCTTAAAGAGGGGGCAGGGGTACTGAGCACGGTGGCTCATACCTGTAATCCCATCACTTTGGGAGGCCGAGGTGGGCGGATCACGAGGTCAGGAGATTGAGACCATCTTGGCTAACATAGTGAAACTCCGTCTCTACTAAACTTACAAAAATTAGTCAGGCATGGTGGCACATGCCTGTAATCCCAACTGCTCAGGAGGCTGAGGCAGGAGAATCGCTTGAACTCGGGAGTCGGCGGTTACAGTGAACGGAGATCACGCCACAGCACTCCAGCCTGGTGACAGAGCGAGACTCCATCTCAAAAAAAAAAAAAAAAAAAAAAGAGGGGGCAGGGCAGGAGCTATGGGAGACAAAAGCAGAGCCAGGAAGATGACCTTGAGAGACGGGAGAAGGGGCTGCGAGCCCAGAAACACAGACCCTCAGAAGCTGGGGGAGGCAGGGAAGCCCTGCTCCCCAAAGCCTCCAGGGGAACCAGCCTGGGGCCGCTTTGACCCTCTGGGCATCTGCCCTGTGAGGTCAGAGTTCTGTGTCAAGACACTCAGCTTGCAGGAATTTGTCATCACAGCAACAGGAAATGGACAGAGGCACCTGCTGTCCACACCAAGCACAAAATCTGGGACCCTGTTCCATTCTCCTGCCATACCTGGTGTGCCCCCAAGGTCAGTGGACTCTGCCCCCACCATGGAGCACTCGCCCACCTTTCTTTTTTTGAGACAGGACTTTAATATGTTGCTCAGCCTGGTCTTGAACTCCCGGGCTCAAGCCATTCTCCTGCCTTGGCCTCCTGAGTATCCAGGACTACAGGCATGAGCCATAGAGCTTGGCTGTCTGTCTGCCTTTCACACGCGCACCAGCCAGTCCTGAGCCCGCACCCCTCCTGTCCTCTCTCACACACCAAGCCCGCATTCTCCAGGACCAGGTACCAAACAACTAGGAACAACCCCCATGACCCAGCGTCTGCCAGAATTATTCAGACTAGCCAAAGATAAGCTGCCTCCTGAGAAAACCCCACTGAAGGCTGTGGCCGGGGCCTTCACCTCTTCCTTCCCGCCTCCTGCAGACCCAGGCCTCCCCCGAGGCCCCGTGGGGAGGGCAGTGCCCGTTGTTTCTAGGGGTGCTGTGAGTAACAAGGCCTTCTCTTTCCACAGCATTGATCCCTTCCTGTCGCTCTATAGTCTTTATAAATGAACACCTGGGCTCAAATCTTTCCTATCACATGATCTGCGGGGGACATGGAACAGTCGTAATAAATAGGGCCGCGTTTCCTGGAAAGGGTGGAGTGGGAGGGCAGGAGGCTGGCAGGGACCACCTGTCCACCCACGAGAAACCCTGTTCCCAAGGGGAGCATCACCTTTACAGGCGGCCTCAAAGAGTTCCACTGCCTGTGGCCAGGCCCCTCCTCAGCCCGGCGGCCGCTCACAACAGACTTCTTCCATCTCAAGGGCTGCAGACGTCTCCCCTAATGACTTCGATACATCTACATCAGGACCAGCGCTTGTGCTTCAGCAGAACCCTTGTTTCCTGAAAGGAAGCTGGGCCTGAGAAATGACAGGAGTTTCCTCCTGCGGTTTATTCTTCCTGCCTTGCTTATGAAATCAATGTATCTCCTTAGGATAACACATAATCAAAATTCGATGAATAAAACAGTGAACTCTCCTGGCAAAAATGCAGTGTCTGCATCCACAGTACCGTCAATGGGGCACATGGGCGTTTGTTCTGGTTCCCTGGAGATGGTGAAGTGGGGACCTATCTGGGGTTTCTGCCCGGCCTCGGGCTGTCCATCCCGACACTCGCTGGCTGGTTTCATGTTGATGGCTTTGGCGTTTGCTGGGTAACCCCATAAAGGAGTCTCTTAAAATGCATCTTTGAAATTCTGGCACTGTCGCCTCCAATAAAAGCCGTGGAAGGGAAATTTCAATAAGATAACTCAGGAACATTTAATTTTCTGCTCCTTTGGATTTCCTATCTTATTACAGCCATTCAGTTAGCTAATAAATGTCCAATCCTGTCCAATCTTTACAGTGAGTGGAGAGGCTGGGATTTAAATAATTGGACGGAATGTCTAGGGGGCAGCTTTTAGCCGGGCCTGCCAACAAAATTGGTGGGTGTGATGTCGAACCTGATTTCGGAAGCCACTTTATCTCATCCCGGCCTGTCTGTTCCCTGCACTGCCCCAGGCAGCTTCACTCACCTGGACTTGAGGGGCTGGAGGGAGAGCAGGGACAGGAGCACGGGCGATGGAAGATCCTGGTTTCCATCTCAGACAGGAGGATGGGTCTGGGCTGCCGGCCGAGGTGCCCAGTGACACCTGCAGTACTGGAGGCCTTCTTCATCCTGTTGTGCCTTGCGGAGCTGGGCCACTAACCTGGCGAGTGCAGGCATCGAAGCTCCACCCTCCAGACCACAGAGGCAAAGACCTCCCTGTGAGCACATCCGGTGCTTCCCTGGGCCCTGAGCCCTCGATGCCTGCTCCACGCCATGGGCCCTTGAGGTCATGGTGGGCCTGGATTTGGCCACATCCTCTTGCTTCCAGTCACCCTGCTCAGAGGCCATTCCGCAGGTCCTGGGATAGGGCCACCCAGGGCAGGTGTCAGCCGTCACCAGTGGGCAGGCTCCTCAGTGAGGTGGTCCCCCTCCGTCCTCACCCACCATGTGTGCCTTCCACAGGGCCATGCTGGTCTTAGGGAGCTAACCCGCAGGGCTCTGCTGTAGGTGCTGGGCATGGCTGCCCCCTGGCCTTGTTGGTGACTGCCCTGCAGCCCTGGGAGGAAAGTCCCTCTAAGGCACCGTGAAGGCACCTGTAGTTCCAGCCACGCTCAGCAGATCGTGAACTCTCCTGCTAAAATGCAGTGTCTGCATCTGAAACATCATCCACCTGGCACACCAACTGAGCAGCTGTGGTGCCATGCGCCGGGAATCGGGGTGAAAGGAGGAAGGGCATGGCCCTCAGCGAGGGGGACACAGGCACCGCCCAGCAGTGGGTGGGGCCAGTGTTGAAATGTGAGAGAATCTGGGGTTCGGGGAGCTCGTGGCGGTGCCAACCTGAGCCTGGGGCCTGTGCCCATGCACTCCAGGCTGTGGGAGTCGGGAGGCGTTGGCCAGACGGGAGGCAGAGCCCAGGGAGGGCAGGCAGGATGTGGATTTGAATTCATACCATCTACACCCACGTCTTGGATGTAGATTTGAATCCACACCGTCTACACCCACGTCCTGGGCAGATTCCACCAACTCAGGACAGGCTATGATTCTGAGATGTTGTTAAGACATTTTTGGGCCTCAATTTCCTCACCTGTAAATTGGGAGTGTGGAGGCTCCTCCCCTACCTCACAGGTCACCCAGAGGCTTCACTGATTATAGACATGGGCCTTCCTTGTGGATGTGACTGAATCTTGGGGCAGATGTGCGTTGCCAAGTGGCCCCAATTCTAGGACCTCATGAGCAAAGCCAGGGCCCAGGACCCTCAAGTCTGAGGCTGCTATGATCACGACGCCACTGAGCAAGTGCTGTGTATGCTGGTGCCAGGCCCTGGCCAGGGCTCTGCGGGCACTTGATATGGTTTCTGGGTGTCCCCACCCAAATCTTACCTTGAACTGTAATCCCCATAATTCCGTGTCAAGGGTGAGACCAGGTGGAGGTGGTTGGATGATGGGGCAAAACCGTGGGACCAGGTTGAGGTGGTTGGATCACGGGGGCGGTTTCCGTGGGACCAGGTGGAGGTGGTTGGATGATGGGGGTGGGGTCTGTGGGACCAGGTGGAGGTGGTTGGATCACAGGGGTGGTTCCTGTGGGACCAGGTGGAGGTGGTTGGATGATGGGGGTGGGGTCTGTGGGACCAGGTTGAGGTGGTTGGATCACGGGGGCGGTTTCCATGGGACCAGGTGGAGGTGGTTGGATGATGGGGGTGGGTCTGTGGGA
>NC_045452.1:29372642-29379287 GCF_002776525.5 Piliocolobus tephrosceles | reverse complement strand
GTTTCTGTGGGACCAGGTGGAGGTGGTTGGATGATGGGGGTGGTTTCTGTGGGACCAGGTGGAGGTGGTTGGATGACGGGGGTAGTTTCTGTGGGACCAGGTGGAGGTGGTTGGATCACGGGGGTAGTTTCTGTGGGACCAGGTGGAGGTGGTTGGATGATGGGGGTGGTTTCTGTGGGACCAGGTGGAGGTGGTTGGATGATGGGGCAAAATCGTGGGACCAGGTGGAGGTAGTTGGATCACAGGGCGGGGTGGGTTCTGTGGGACCAGGTGGAGGTGGTTGGATGATGGGAATAGTTTCTGTGGGACCAGGTGGAGGTGGTTGGATCACGGGGGTAGTGTCTGTGGGACCAGGTGGAGGTGGTTGGATGATGGGGGTAGTTTCTGTGGGACCAGGTGGAGGTGGTTGGATGACGGGGGCGGTTTCCCCCGTGCTGTTCTCATGATAGTGAGTGAGTCTCACTATCCAATGGTTTTACAAGCATCTGGTATTTCCCCGGCTGGCACTCAGTCCCTCCTGCCACCCTGTGAAGAAGGTACCTGCTTCTCCTTTACCTTCCGCCGTGACTGTAACTTTCCTGAGGCCTCTCCAGCCAAGCAGAGCTGTGAGTCAAACCCCTTTTCTTTATAAATTACCCAGTCTCAGATATTTTTTTATAGCAGTGTGAGAATAGACTCATACAGGGCTGTCTTGTTGGTGTCCACGGTAACACCCAGGAAAGAGCCGCAGCCCCACCCAAGGCCCTGGGCCAGCAAGAGCTGAAGCAGGACTTTGCCTGGATTCCTGATTTCAATCCCCACAAAAATGTCCTTCCCATGTGTTTTTTTCAGGCAGTGGGGCCCGTGGAGGGGCAGTGGGAGGAGGCATGCTCTGATGTGGTGTGGGTGTTGCCTTCTGACTTCAGTGGGTTGGCCAGTGCCTTTCAGACTCTTCCGGGGCCCTGGATGGAGTGGAGACAACGTCTGGTACCCATGGGATTCTCCAGGGGGCTCTGTCTCGGGCTGTCCTTAGGACACATGGCAGGCTCCAAAGGCCACACTTCTCCCCTTGGTGGGCAGAGATGGAGACCCCCAGTAGGATCACTGGGCTTGGTCTATGGCTGTGACTAGGACTGTGGCCTGGCTGCTCCCAAGTCTGGTCGTCGTGGTCCCCATGGTGTCAGGTCTATGAAGACCCTGGGGCATGTATGTGTACACGGCTTGACCTGGGGGTACATGGCTTTCTCTGTATGTTGACCTGGAGTGTGTGTGTGTACACAGCTAAACCTGGGGATACGTGGCTTTCTCTGTGTACGGACTCGGGGCGTGTATATGTACACGGCTCGAACTGGGGATACGTGATTTTCTCTGTGTGCCGACTCAGGGCGTGTATATGTACACGGCTCGAACTGGGGGTACGTGATTTTCTCTGTGTGCCGACTCGGGGCATGTGTGTGTACACAGCTCAACCTGGGGGTACATGGCTTTCTCTGTGTACGGACTTGGAATGTGCATGGATGCAGGTGCCTTCAGGATGCACAAGCGTATGGTGTTGGTTTCTGTTGTTGTATCACAAATGGATGCAGGCAGTGGCTTAGGGTGGCACAAGTTCATGAGCTCTGAGCTCTGTAGCTTAGATGTTTGGCAAAGCTCAACTGGGCTTTCTGCTTAGGGTCTCACAAGGCTGAGATCACGGCGCCAGCTGGGGAAAGCTCTTATCCGAGGCTTAAGGAAAGGATTTCCTCCTGATCTCATTTAGGTTGTTGGTCAAATCAAGTTCCTTGTGGCTGTGGGTGGGAAGTCCCGTTTGGCCACTCAGGGTTGTTAGAGGCCACCCGCTTTCCTTCTCACGTGGTCCCTGCCACCTCTGAGCCAGAAACGAAGTGCTGAGTCCTTCTCAGGTTTTCAACACCTGTCTGCCTTTGGCCTCAGCCAGAGGATTATTGGAGTCAGGACCACACAAATAATCCCTGTCTTAAAGGCACCTCGGATGTTGTGAGGGAGAGATGACGCTATTTTCACAGGTTCTGGGGATTCGAGCAAGACATCTTCGGGGACGCGTTTTAGAAATTCCAACCTCAGCCAGGCCCGGTGGCTCACGCCTGTAATCCCAGCACTTTGGGAGGCCGAGGCAAGCAGATCATGAGGTCAGGAGTTCGAAACCAGCCTGGTCAACGTGGTGAAACCCTGTCTCTACTAAATACAAAAATGGTGGTGTGTGCCTATAGTCCCAGCTACTCAGGAGGCTGAGGCAGAAGAATCACTTGAACCCAGGAGGTGGAAGTTGTGAGACGAGATAGCGCCACTGCACTCCAGCCTGGGCAACAGAGCAAGACTGTCTTAAAATAAAACAAAACAAAGAAATTCTGACCTCCACCCATGGGACATGTTTGCATGCTTTCAGCGCACAGGCCCCAGTGTCTCACGGGTCAGGCCCTGTGCTGTGCACCAGGGGTGCCAGGATGCAGGGGACATCACCCTGCGCCCTGCCCCGAGGCCCACAGTTCAGCTGGGAGACAGGTGGCATCCAAGAGGCTCCTGATAGCAAATGGGCACTTTGCCTTAGAGAAGCTGAGGCCCGGCCAGAGGAGGAAATCATTAGCCTCGGTCTGGAGGGCAGCCCTGGGGCTGGATCTTGAGCGTGTTTGCCTGCACTGCACTGGAGTGAGTGTGTCCTGGAGAACGGGCACACTTGGATGCCACATGGGTGTGTGCAGCCAGCAGAGGGTGGGAGTTGAGGCTGGGAGCCAGAGGCCAGAGTGTGAAGGCCTGGGGGCTAGGTGAGGGAGAGCAGGGGACCACATGGAGGCTCAAGCATTCTCTGCTTGACACGTAGCTGTGCACAAGTGCGTCTGCACCAGAGGTGTCTGCAGGCATCCTCCTACCTCACAGCTAGGAACCGGAGGCCCTAAAACCCCAGTCCCCTTCCAAACCTCACTGGCAGAATGGGCTCTGGCTCCCCAGACCTGAAGGCTCCCTCTTTCAGCTTTTGCAGAACTTTGGTCTCCAAAGATGTCCCCGTCCTAATCGCAGAACCTGTGGCCTCACATGGCTAAAGAGACTTTGGATGTGGTTCACTTACAGATCTCAAGATGGGGAGACTCTTAGATGAAAGGGGGGGGCCCAGTATCATCAAAGGGGTCTTACAAGAGGGTCAGAGAGCGGTGTGCGATCAGGAAGCCAGGAGGAGGGTGGAAACGAGGACAGTCACGGAGGAGGCACAGGCCAGAGGTGGGCAGGGGCTGGGGCAGGGAGGGTGAGGCGCTTGGGGCCACTGACCCGGGTGGAGAAAGGCCAGGCTGTGCGTGTGTGCACATGTGTGGGCATGGCCCTGGAAGCTGAGTATGAGGCACATACTTGAGGGTTTGTCTATTCATCCAGCAAGTGTGCGTTTTGCCCAGGCCCTGGGCTGGTGCTGGGCTCAGAGATGAGCCCTGGGACACCCTTTGCTCCCAATGGTTCAGGGTCCCTGGGGTGAGGTTGACTAACAGGGAAACCCTTGAGAGCATGAGTCCTGTGTTCAGGGGACAAACTGGTGGCGTTGAAACTGAAGATCAAGGGCATCAGAATCTGTCTACACCTCTGTGTGCATACCTGTCCCCCTGCAAGCACACACGTGTGTGCGTAAGTGCAACTGCAGGCTCTGGCTGGACATGCACAGGTGCGAGCTGAGGGTCGGGGGCCTGGGGATAGCCTCTCCAGCGGCCTGGTTTGAATGTGAAGTGCCGCCTGCCAGTCTACTGGCCCCTTCTGCGATGAAGAACTGCCTTCATCTTACTGGAGGATTTTACATCAGCTAGAACCCCATTATAGACATGGGGAAACTGAGGTTCGCAGAGGTGACACAGCTTTGGCTGCGCTGGTTCATCCCTCAGGGCTGGAGTTGGGAGCTGGAACCCAGGAGAGGAACCAGTGTCCTCTCCCAACATCCCCAGGTCCAGGAAACATTCCCAGAAGTCCCACCTAGAGACAAGTTGCACAAATGAATACTCCATTTTTGGGGGTCAGATTTTCCAATAACCAACCACGTAAACAGCCTAATGCATTAAACAAAAATCAATGTACTTCTGCCCCGCAAAGAATGCTTAATGCCCTGCCATAACTCGCGCTATCTGTTCGGGCCAGGAAGGAGATGGCTTTATTTCCCCCATAACTCTTGGTAGCACACAACTCCATTGTTTACTTTGTGACACAACGGGCCATCATTAATCACCGGGGCAGAGGGATGGGAGTCTCCGGCTGGCTTGAAAAGTGGGCTGGGAACTCACGTGGGGCCTGGGCAGGGTGATGTTCCTGCAGCTGCATCTTGCTTTGTGGAGAGTCTGGGGACTTGGGGGATTTCCTGTGTCTGTTGCCTTTCTACCCCAGGCTTGGTGGTTTTCCAGGTCTCTCCGGTCCGTGAGGGGTGTTCTGCAAACTTCTGACGGTCCGCTCAGAGCTACCCAGTGGCTAACTCTAACCTTTGCCATGCTTGTCCCAGAAAACTAGAGACCATCAGTTTGCAATTGTCTCAAGTGTGGTGGAGACATTACAGCTAATTGGCAATAAGAAATGCTAAATGGAGCACAGTTTCATATTAATGAGCCATTTATCAATACTAAACGGGCCGGCTGCCTCCTTCGATCCCTGGATTGGCGTTGGCTTTGTTTACCGTGCAGATGTTTTCCAGCATATCGAGCGGTCCTCTGCTCTCAGCCGTCCTCGCCGTGGCCCTGGGCTCCCCTCCCCTCTTTCTTGTTTCTGTTTTAAATCTCTGGCAATGACACAGTCTGTGCATTGAGCATCTACTGCCTGTTAGGAGCATGTTAGTACTTTCAACTCCTAATCGTGTTTAGGCCTCACAAAGCCCGTGTTCTGGGTTACAGAGGTCAAAGTATTTGCTCAAGGTCAAAGAACCTGGCAAGGCAGGAAGCAGGCCCTGTCCCCAGCCTGCTTCTCTGCAGAGCCTCCAGCACTCAGGACATTGGAAAGGGCTGACGTTTTTGCATTGGCTTCTGGGAAGGCCCAACCCATCCAGTTTCTAGCTGGGGATGACCTCAAGCATCGCAGTGGCCCTGGGACATTTGAGGTGCTAGATCAGCTTCCTACAACTGCCATAACTTACCACAAATTGGGTGGCTTTCAACAGCTGAGATTCATTCTCCAGTTCTTGAGGCTGGAAGTCCTAACTCAAGGTGTCATCAGAAGCCCATGCTCTCCGCAGGCTCTGGGGGGAGAATTCTTCCTGCTTCTCCCAGCTCCTCGCCTCTCCCTGCAATCCTTGGCTTGTGGCTTGGCTGCATCTCTGCTTCTGTGGTCGCCTGGCCACCTCCTCGGAGCCTGTTTTCTCCTCCTCTGTCTCTCATGAGGACACTTGCCATTGGCTTTTAGGCCCACCTGGAGAGTACAGAATGATCTCATCTCAAGATCCTTAACTTCATTACCTCTGCAAAGACCCGTCGTCCAAATAAGGTTACATCCACGGGTTCTGGGGCATGGACATAGCTTTTTGGGGGTCACCCTCCAATCCGTTCCAGGTGGGGAAGGCAGGTTGATGCCCTGTGCCCTTCCACGCTGGAGAGCTGGGTCCAGGACTCATGGCAGCAGGTGGTCCTTTCGGTGAGGCTCTCAGGAGACCCATGACGTGATCTGTGTCCACTCCATGGCAATCTATTCAAGCACTGAACATTTACGAGAAGCTTTCTAGGACTTCCACAACCACAGCTGGCAGTGTCCGCCCCCCCCCCCCCCACCATGCCCGAGGGAGGGAGAGAAGATGAAGCTGGCAATTATGGATGTGGCTCTTTGCTGCCCCAATGCCAGGGGCTCTACCATGGGCAGCTTGCCAGCCTGGTTTGCTTGACCCTTAATGAAATAAAGCCCCTTGCTTCTCCCCAGTCTCGAGAGCGTGTGGCTGTGTGGCAGCACGTTGGAGTCGGGAGAAACAAACACAGGTCTTGGAGAAGCCACCCAGTGGGGCTTTTGGGACCAGACAGAGCTGCACACCCAGCCTGGCCTCTTGGTGACTGTCACTCACCTGTCAAGGCTTTGTGATTTGGATGTGATTTCCGCATCTATTAAGTGAGAAGCATGGCCCCTACTTGCTCCTGCCAGAGCCTGGTGGAGAGGCATGAGTTGAAAAAGAGGGGTGTTGCGGGCCCTGTGCCTAGGGGGAGCCTGGAACGCATATGGCAGGTGCCTGAGAGGTGCCTACCTGTCTCCTTGGACAGAGAAAGCATGGGGGAGGGCAGTTCCATCCTTGGAGGGGCTGATCTGACCTTGGGAAGGAGTATGGGTTGACAGCACAGCGGTTTGGTAGATGGAAGATGCCCCAGGTCTCTGACACCTCTCCCCTGGAGAGGGGCTCATTCCTCCCGGTGCGTGAGTCTGGGCTGGCCTTGGCCGCTCTGTGCGGTGGGGACAGCAGGTGAGATGCTGAGCAAGTCCTGTACCTCATCTGTGAGTGGACTGGCGGCTCAGCCTTGGTCTCTTGAGCCTTGCAAGCCGAAGCTGTCTAGACTGCCATGCTGTGAGGGGCCCAGGCTGGCTACACGCAGAGGCTTCCTGTGGAATGGAGGCACCCAGCCAATGGCGGAATGCAGCCCCAGCCCCAAGGCAAGAGTTCACCATGCCCCCATGGCCTCTACCTCCCCCATGCCCTCTACCTCCCCCATGCCCTCTACCTCC
>NC_045452.1:29371461-29372632 GCF_002776525.5 Piliocolobus tephrosceles | reverse complement strand
CTCTACCTCCCCCATGCCCTCTACCTCCCCCATGCCCTCTACCTCCCTCATGCTCTCTACCTCCAGCTGTTCTTACCCTTTGGCTGAGGCTGCACGTGCTAGGCCCTGTTCCAGCCCCTGGTCCACAGGGCGATGAGCAATTAAACAGTTTTGCTTTCTGCTACTGAGTTGGGGGTGGTTTATTACACAGCAATGGATACCCAGAGCCAAGGGGAAGGTGTTTGCAGGTCTCTGGCTCAGAACTGAGTGTGGTCCCCCTGCTTTTCTGCCGGTCACCCATGGTCCTGGCTCAGTCTCAGTCAGCATGGTTTGTGCTTGTGTGAGCTGCTATCCTGGCTGGCATGCAACAGCCCATGGCTACAACCACAGCAGCAGCAGCAATGCCAGCAGGCACGCGTGAGAGTCCTGGGGTCAGGCCACAGGGAGCACCAGACACCCAGGAGCCCACCAGTCTCCCCACAGCCCAGGTACAGGCACATACTCCTCCCACTTACAGAGAGGAGGCTGGGGGCTGCCCAGTCATGGGCTCCGTGAGGCCCACTCCAGAGCTCAAGTGCCACACCCTGACCTGATGCTGACTCCCAGTGGACAGTTTCCAACCCAGGGTCTGTCCCAGGAGGAAGCCAGCACCATGACCCTCACTGATGTCCCTAACCTGAGTCCCTCTCTGGAGGTGCTGCCTCGGGGGCCTGCAGAGCACATGCACAAAGGTCAAAGAACCTGGTCAAAGGGCATGTGTGGTGTGTGTGGTACCTGCATATCCTGTGTGTGGGGGGTGTATGATGTGTTTGTGATTGTATATGTGAGTGGTGTGTACACATGCGTGTGGTGTGTGTGGTACTTACGTATTCTGTATGTGTAGTACATGTGATTGTGTAGGTAAGTGGTGTGTACACACGTGTGGTGTGTGTAGTACCTGTGTATCCTGTGTGTGTGGTGTATGATATATTTGTGATTGTGTATGTGAGTGGTGTGTACACACGTGTGTGGTGCATATGTGTGCATGTGTAGTGTCTGTGTGCAGTGGGTGTGTGTCCAAGCACCCATTCATGTGTGTGCAGCGCATGTTGTGTGGTATGTGGTGTGTGAAGTGTTTGTGTACGTGTGTGGTGTGGGGTGCGTGGGGTGTGGGGTGCGTGGGGTGTGTGGGGTGCGTGGGGTGTGTGGGGTG
>NC_045452.1:29356322-29371451 GCF_002776525.5 Piliocolobus tephrosceles | reverse complement strand
TGGGGTGCGTGGGGTGTGTGGGGTGCGTGGGGTGTGTGGGGTGCGTGCGGTGTGGGGTGCGTGCAGTGTGGGGTGCATGCGGTGTGGGGTGCGTGAGGGGTGTGGGGTGCATGTGGTGTGGGGTGCGTGCGGTGTGGGGTGCGTGCGGTGTGGGGTGCATGCGGTGTGGGGTGCGTGCGGTGTGGGGTGCGTGCGGTGTGGGGTGCGTGCGGTGTGGGGTGCGTGCGGTGTGAGGTGCGTGCGGTGTGGGGTGCTTGAGGGGTGTGGGGTGCGTGTGTGGTGTGAGGTGCGTGGAGTGGGGGGGGTGCGTGGAGTGTGTGGGGGGTGCGTGGTGCATAGTGTGTTTGTGTATGTGTGTAGTATGTGTGTGTGTTTGGCGGATTTGCAGGCCGGCCTGCACTTGTGCTGCAGGGCAGGGAGGAGAGCAGAAGGTGTGCTGGGTATTGAAGGAGGTGTCTGGGTTAATGGATTTGGGGAGGTCAGGCCTGGGAATGAGGTAAGCCTTCTCTGGAGGGAGGAGAGCTCTTCTGCTGTCCTGCTTGTTGACCGCCCCTGAGGAGTCTGTGGCTGTACCATCTACACTGGCAGGCTGCCTGCTGCTCCTGCCCCAGCTGGGCAGAGCGGCCCCACCCACCCCCACTGCCTCACCCACCCCTGACAAGCCCTGGGCAATGCTGAGGGTCAGAGGTCATCCATGCAGGCAGCCCTATATCCAGGCCCCACATTTTGGCCACTGTGAGACAGAGGAGTCAGCGAATGAAGCCTACCTGTTGCCCCAGTGTTTGGGAAGTTCACTGTGGCACAGTGTCCCCATCACCAACAGGGCCACAAGGGATCTGTGAGCATAGCCCAAGCCAGCTTTGCCTGGGTCATGGTGCAGAGACCCAGGTGTCCCCAGCACCCCAGCCCGTGGTACCATTCAGGGTGGGAGCACGAGGCCTCAAGAGGGGAAGGGCCCTGCCCTACATATCACAGTCGGTGTGGGCAGAGGTGGGCCAGGACCTGGGCTTCCCTAGCTATCAGCCTCTCGCTCCGGTCCTCCGTCCTGCAGAGGTGGGCACAGCTGAGAGCTTCAGCAAGCCCTTGTGAGATGGGTGTGTGACGAGTGTGTGTCCAGGCCAGAAAGCCACACCAATGGAGGCCTGCGGCAGACCAGTGAGCCCAGAACCTCCAGGACACCAAGGTTTCCTGCCGCATTAGGAGCCAGCCCTCTGCTCTCCACAGAAGCTCTAGACTATTTGAATATTTTATGCAAATGCATGAAAATTTGACTCAGAGCCTCAAAGTTCTGACACCTTGACTTGCATTCCAAAGTTTGCTTCTTTCTCCTTGAATAATTGGAATTACTTTAAATGGAGGGAAGGATAAAGGTCAAAGTGTTTTCACTTCTCAAAATGTGGTGTGGATCTGAGGAGAGGACATTCTCTGACTCCTTGGGTGGGGGATGCATTTTAGAGCAGGTTCTGATGGCTTCTGGGCGCACCAGCATCCACAGTGACACCTGCTACCATTTGGGGCCAGTGGCAAGAGTGTATCTGAGCTCCTCAGTCTGTGTCCGGTAGCCTGGTCAGGGCTGGGTGTATAGATCACTAGCCCAGAGCGCATTCCAATCCTGTTGTGAGCAAACGAAGTTGCTGGGCAGAAAGAGGAGGGTGGAATGAATAGTTAATTTCTGCCTGGCGCTATCCAGAGGCCTTCCTGGAGGAGGTGGCTGCTGGGCTGGACTACAGAAGGTGACAAGAGGTGGGCTGTGGGGCATTCACACAGAGGACAGGAAGGCCGAGTTTAGGCAGGGATGATGGGCTGGGAGCGGCTGAACAGGAGGGGAGAGGCTGGTCTGGGACTGGCTTGCCCCCCTGGCGGTCAGTGGGTATGTGTGGAGCTGGGTCCTCCCAGGGGAAGTGGCTGCACTTTGCTCATCTTGGTGCACAGGTTGCCCCGTGCAGGAAAATGGAAGTCAGTGGGATGAAGCGTATTTGATTGACAGCTGCATGTGTCCCAGGTATCTTTGGGATGTTTCTCATCTCTGGATGTTGTATCGTGTTTGAGATTTTTTTTTACCTGGACCTTATAAATTTACTTACTTGGGTGTTTACAAATTCACTTACTCTGGGCTGTAATTAACAGCATTCTCCATTATTGTCAGGCATAGTAAACAATTTCTAGTCAATACTCAGTATATGAAGAATCGTTCCAACAAAACACCTGGTGAGGTTTCCATGCTGTTTCCCAGAGACAGGATGGATAGCGGGTGCCTTACTGAAGTCTCCTGATGTCCCCCCTACTCTGTCCCAGGCCATGTGGTGAATTGGCTGCCTCGGGCCATGGGAGTGTCCCAAGGGCGCCTGCACAGCTGGATTTCTAACTCTGGCCTGGAGCGTGACCTGCCTCATCCCGCCTGCCCCTGCTTTCGTTCAGTTTGGTTCCATCTCAAAACCACTGCGTTGACCTGCTGAGCAGCAGGTGGAGGGAATAAGGAACTGAGGGGGGCGCAGAGAAGGAGCAGGGAGAAGCCACCCAGGAGCAAGCCGGCATTGAATCTGGAGGAGGAGGCCGGTTTAATAAGACCAGATAGATGTTCAGGAAATGAGGAAAACAAAAATGAGCAGGGCCGGCGAGTTGCATTTTTAATAAACCACTGCCGCTGAGAAACGACGGAAGGGCGTGCGGAGATGCACATCCGCCCGCAGCACCCTCTGCAGGTCCTTCTGGGCCTTCACACCTTTTGCAGGCGGGGATGCAGTCCAAGCTGTTTATGCTTTCAACTACTCTTTGCTTGAGCTCACATTTACGGCAGAGGTGGAGGCAGCCCCCTGGTCCATCGCCTAAGGCATGCAGGCTGGACCACGAGGTACGGCCTTGCTCACGACCCATCGCCCAGCGGTGTCCTTGAACCTCAGCCCAGGACTTGCCTGCCTCCCCGCTGAGAGTGAAGGGCAGCCTGCCTCCACTAAGGGCCAGGCCCACGCATGGGAGGCTCCCCTGCTCTCTGGGGTCTTTACTGCCCTGTTTTCTAGATGAGAAGGTCAAGGCTCGGTGAGGGGAAGGGCCTGCCCACTGAATTCCAGACTCACAGTGAAGCCTTAGACCTGCATCGTCCTTCCCTCCAGGATGCTGGCTTCTGCCCTGGGGTGGCTCCCTGACTCCCTGGCGGTCAGTGGGTGTGTGTGGAGCTGGGTCCTCCCCGAGGAGGTGGCTGCACTTGACTCATCTTGGTGCACAGGACTCCTCATGCAGGAAGACGGAGGTCAGCGGGGTGAAGCATATTTGATTGATAGCTGCAATCACGGACCAGATGTAAATCTGGGAAACAATGCCCCTCCCTCCCGGAGCTGCTGGGAGGGTTCTGTGGGATCAGCCCAGCCTCTGTTCTTCCCTTCCCTACCCCTCCTGCCAGGCTTGGGCTGGGACAGTCGCGCTTCCCTTTCCCAGTGGCAACTCTGGGGTCTTCCTTCCACAGGCCTTGTCCTGGGTCGGGGGGAGGGGCGGTGACCTCAGGAAAGGACAGAGAAGGAGGCACACAGGCCCCCTGTTGCCCCCTGAGCTCCAGGGGTCTGGGGATGGGAGTAGGGGCTGCTGGTATCTCTGTTCGGGGCATCAGCCTCCCCTTGGTTGCTGTGGCATCTCTGACGTTTCTCCAGGTGAGCTGTTGACTCGACATCCGACCCCCAGATCCATTCCTGCCCTGCTCTGAGCCCCAGAAGCCTGGGCCCTGTGGGCAGCATCCCCCAGTCAGTGCAGCCCATGGAAACTTCCGGCAGGAGGTGGAGGCAGGAGCAGAACGCAGCGGGTCTTCTCGCCTTTCCATGCGCGCCGGTTCCTGTGTGTCCCTCCCTCAAGCTCCTGGGGCTCCCAGGGTCTCCCCCACTTGTCCCTGCTCTCCGGAGGTGGCTGTGACTGCTGCTAGCTCGGTGGTCCTGTCTCCACGGTGTTCTTCCGCCCTGCCCTCGTCGCTGGAAATAGCCTCCATTAATTCTCCAGCTCAGCCTCTGAGTGGAACTCTGGTTCCTGCTGGCAAACTGATTTTCCGAAAGTGGCATCATGATTAATTTGCTGTGTTTAATTACTAAAAGGACATAGTCTCTCTTCCATTCTGCTCACCAGCCCTTCCTTCTTGGCCTGGTTTTGGATGTTCTTTCTGCAGAAAGTGTTTCTCCCACACCCAGCCTTCCCAGGGCTCCCAAGCTGCTGGCGGATGCCCCAGCGTGAGCCTCCCCAGGGCCCATCCCTCAGCGGGGGTCCTTGAGCCCCGGGCCTGCTGTCCCAGGGGCTCTCTACCTGGCCTCAGTGTCAACCCCGGGTGCGCTGGCTCTGCCCTAGATGGGTTCTTTGGAATAAAATCATTCTCTAACTCGGCATTGGAGTCATTAAGGCAGTGTCTTATTAGCTTAAAGCTATGAAATCATCAGTACAATTGCTGGCCTGTGGGTCAGCATCTGGGAGCAGCAGCATCTGGAGGGTTTCTGGGGGTGTTCACCGTGGACCCCTTGGCTGAATGCCACACTGTTGACCTGCTGACCTCCTGAATCCCTCTCCTCCCAAGATTTCCAACACATTTTCTCCTTTCACCCAGAACAGCAGGCTCTAGGGGTGGATGGGAACCCCAAGGCCACCTCGCCTCCTCCCCTCTCAGCGCTCACCCTGTCTGCATGCAGCAGTCCCATACACAGGGAGCTCATCCATGCTGAGCAGCCAACAGCTGCTGCTTCACATGGGGACAAATTAAACTCTCTCCAAGTGGTGTCAGTGTAAAGTATTACGAGTCTGCTTTCCAAAATCATGAGACCTCGTGGTGTGGGTGGGCAGGTTCTGGGTGCCTTCGTCGTCTTTCTACCAGCCACAGGCTGCGGGGACACTCAGCTGATGTGAAGCCCCGGGTCAGCAGCTGGTTCCATCCGTGAGGCCGACATTTCTACCTCCCTGATTTCTCTGTGCTGGAAAGAAACCCCCAGCAGGCTGCTCACTCATGGAAGGCAACCTTTCCTGGGTTGTTCAACACACAGGATACCGCATCCTCTGCCATGCATCCAGGATGTGGAGGCAAGGGACCATTGCCAGCCACTGGAGACGGGAAAGAGGCTGACAACAAGGCCCAGGGAATTCCCTCTCCAGTTTTTGAGCCCACGCTTGGGGCTCAGCAGAGAGCTTCGGCTCTCCATCCTCCCTTCCTGCAGTGTGACAAGGTGGCACCATCGTCACTTCTACTTTATAGATGAGAGGAGGCTCAAGGGGTCTTATGCCCAGTAAGAGGAGAGGTGGGGATTGGAAACGTTTGTCTGCAAGCCCCAGGGCCCAGCCACAACACTCTTCTCACCTCTACTACAGGACACAGAAGGACATAGCACTTCCATCATGTAAACAGCTGCGCACACGTGCGTGTCAGGCCCTGCGGAAAACCGGGCTGCTCCATTAGAATAGACAACAGCAGATGGATGAACTAGTGCCCACTTCCAAGTTAGAATTAATGTCTCTCTATTCTGGGTTCTCCCAGAAAGTGGATCAGGGTCCTGATTACAGTTTATCCCGATAGATTGTCAGCCCTGGGTGGGGACGAATCTCTACCCCCTTCCTTCTGGTCCCCACGTCACATCCCAGCCCAAAGCAGGCACTCCGTCCCTACTGGCTGGAGAGGATTCCTTGAGTAGCCCCTCCTTCGGAGTACATCGTACTGGCCGGGGCATGGCCATCACTGTTTATTGCCTGAATTTTAGAGCACAAGGAGCCTTGTGTGAAGCACTTACAGTATATTGAGGAAATCTCATTCCCCAGTTCAAGCCCTCTGAGCAGAAGTGCTGAGTGGAGCCCAGCAGTTTCCAAGTTTCTTCTGTAGCCTCGAGGTGCTGTGGGATCCAGTGGTAGTGGCCGTCCCCACCCAGGTCCCTGAGATGGGGGCTCCACGAGGATCTCCCTTCAACGTCACCTCCGCTTCCGGTGCAGTGACCTGGGAGCTTATTAACTCCACCAAATGCACTGGCCGGACATGCCCCTGGCTTTTGATTGAGCAGGATGCCTGGAACCCACATTTTCAGCCCTGTCTGTGGAAGATGCTGGGGGCACTGGACTCCTGCTGCCAACACGGCGTTGCTATTTCCACCATGGCCTGGCAGCTCAGTGTCTGGGGTGGCTATGTCTGTAGGGAGGGCTGTTTTGAGTCACACATGTCCCAGGCCAGTTCTGACTCTCTGGGCCTCAGTTCAATAAGGGAGAGGGGCTGTGAGTCCCTGGGGGCCTGGGGGAGGCCTTCTGCCCAGCAGAGTCCCCTGTCTGGCCCTGGCCTGTTTTTACTCTGGCATCCACAGTCCTATGCCTCCTTTCCAGGCAAACTGCAACAGACTCTTGCAGAATGGAGCATCAATTTTAATAATAAGCTAAATGGCTTTGCTTTTGTTTCCAGAAAAACTCCCACTGGGAGAGGGATTTTTTAAAAGACTCCTGGGCTGTTTTATTTCTGAACTTGGGTCTCCAGCTGCTTCTGAGCTAATTGAGTAGAGAGCATGAATAAGGAGGGATGGGCACCACTTCTTCACACCCACTGGACAAGCAGGGTTAGCAGCAGGTCAGAGGCTGCCCGGGAGCCACAGAACAGGCCCCAGCAGGTGCCTCCAGGGCCGGTGCTGCACAGGACACACTGCAGCCTCAGTGTTTCTCTGCCATGTGGGATCAAAAGTCATTTCAGAACCAGGTTGTGTCTCCTAGAAGAATCATGCATGGCTTTTGAGATGTGGGGATGGTGTTTGTCAAGCATACTAGACCATAGCCCCCCCATGAGTGCTGCAAAGCCACGCCCAGAAACGTACATCTGCATGGCGCTGATTATGAGGTCGGTCAGCCAGCCTCTCCTGCTGCCAGCATGCGTCTTGTTTATCTCTGCATCTCCGGGTTTAGAACAGAACATGGTACATAGTGTCCAACAGGTGTTTACTGGATGAATAAATGAAGGAATGAAAGAAGGAGGAAGGGAGTCATCTCTGGGTGATCCCACTCTTCAACTTGAGGATTTATTTCTCAGGGGAAGGCAGTGAGATCTTGGAGGGTGAGGGTACACTATATACCCAGGTACCATGATTTCATCAGCACCCTCACTCTGTACCACACACACTCAATAAACACTGGTAGACAGAAGATCAATCATACGCCGTAGTCAAGGTGCTTCTCAGGCGGGGTTTAAATTCTTTGTGATGACAGAAGTCCTGAAAAAGCCACTTTTCCTTTGATAATTCCTCAAAGGGCCTATAAACATCTTTGCTGTTTGATCTCTCAGAGGTTCACAGCATTGGAACAGGTGGATATTTCTTTGGTTGAAAACTAGATAAAGCCATCGGCTTGCATTGAGGGGCTGTTTTGTGTTAAAACATGGTTCTAAAACATTGGACTCACACGTGGCTGACAAGGTGCTTGCACTGTGAGGACTGGATGTGAGTGGAAAAAAGGCCATTTTTGCCTTCTGTGTCTTGCTCACTGGTTGAGTGGAAAGGCAGGAAAAATCAACTACTTAAATTTTTTTTTTCTCTTTTGTACTAGAAAATAGAGTTGAATTGATATATGGGATTCATCTAGGATAGGACTCCATCAGCAGTGCTCAATTTAGATCTACTAATTGGAACAGAGAGAAAGTTTTTTGTTGGTTGGGAGGAGCAACATTTTATTTAGGGAGAAGGCCGACAAACCAACCTACCCATCCACCCACGAACCAATCAACCGACACATTAACCAACCAGCCAGCCGACCACTGAAGCAGGCCCCGCCGCCTGACCTTGTCTGGAGAGGCTGACTCAGCTCCTCCATGCAGAGCCATGAAGAGGGAAGGTCATTTTGCAAATGGGCAAGTGCCAGGCGTGAGCTGATGATGGCATATGCCCTTAAAGAAGGGTCTGCAGGCTGCAGCATTCGGAGCTGCCCACGCTGTTGCTGCTTCTCCACCCTTGGCTTCTGTGACGGCATGTCCTCACCTCCTTAGTCCCCCGGGGCTGCTCTTCCTGTACACGCATGTACATGTGATATTGCTATTATGTACATCCTGTACGTGTGATAGCCACATCTCATTACAATTTGATTCATCTGTTTGGATGCTGTAGCTTTTGCAGTGGAAGTGTTGCCATTGTCTGGCATGACAAGAATAGAGGACAGGAAGGTTGAGGGGAACATGGATTCACTCAGGTAGGGGGACGGTGAGCTTGCCGTGTTCTAGACACCCATGGGGGAATCCATGCCTGGACTGCCTGGTCCTAAGGGGTGACCACCATGATCTAGAACCAAGTAGACCTGGGGTCTGAGTCCCAGAGGAAGCCATATAGTAGATGTGTGTGTCACTTTGGACATTTTCTTTGTCTTGGCTTCCTCATCTGCAAAAAGGGAATCACGATGCATGCATTAAAGAGCATCATTTTGTAGATTCAATGAAAGTTTCATTTGGAAAGCACCAGAGATGGTCATACGCCTGCCGATGGTCACCATTCCTGGCTCCTTCTCTTCACTGTGTTCTGTTGAGTCTGCCCTTGTTTCAGTTCACTGACCTTTTGCATTTATTGAGCATCAGGCATATACTCCCCAAGTGTGCTAGGTGCTAGGGATACAGAGAAGAATGAGACACTTTCCCTAACAGGCAGACTGACAGACAGAAAATGTTCAGGAGACATGGCAAATAATAAGCCTCCTCCTCCTTCCTCCAGCCCACTGTCTTTAACGTGCCCCATGTGTTCCTTGCTCTTATTGGGATGTTGCAATCTTCCCCAAAGACCGAGACCCCCTCCTGTCTCGTAGGTCTACAGTTGACCACATTTGACGTCTTCCCATACATTCAGCTTCCTTACTTGAGTGGACTAACTCTCCATACTGCCCTCTACTCTCAGGTCAACTCTACTCTCTACTCTGTGGTTCTCTGCTTGAACCACAATTAACCTCTCAGCATTATTTGGCTGCCCCGAGTCTTCTGGGTCCATACATGCATAAACCATTCCTCTGCCTGGACTTCTCTTCTTACCACCCATCTTTCCAGCCCTAGTTAGGTTGCTACCTCCTTTTGGAAGGCGTCTAGATGTCCTCATGCAGTCAGCGTCCTGCTTCCTTTGTAAAACACAGATTGCTGCATGTTTCTAAATCCTCGATCTGTGGCTCCTCTAAGGCAGGGACCACGTTTATTCATCTTTGATAATGAGGGAGGTCCAGGGAGGCTGGAGCCAATAATGCCTGAGGTTTCTGCCTGGATGACCAGGTAGCTGGTATCTGTCTTCTCCAGCTGTGTGTGAGTCCTTCAAGGACAAGGATGCAGTGTTGTGAGTTTCATGTTCTTGCCTAACACAAGCCTTGCATAGGGAGGCTCAAGAACCACATGCTACATAATATATTCATCTGAATGACCAAAAAATGTGTCTTTCTTTTAACCATATTTGTCCCCCAACTTTTTTTTTTCATTTAAGTGCTGAAAATCTTTTCTGCCTCTTGGATGGCTCAGATGGCCAAGGGCAGATAGAAACATTCTCTCCAAAGGACCAGTTCCTGACCTTCTGCCGTATCCTTTCACTAGTCTCACTTCGTGGGCTTCTTGGAGCAGTTTGATAGGCACAATCCATTCTTGGCCTTCTTCTCCAGGTGGCACATGTCTTCCCCACCCTGAAAGATTTCAGCTGTTCCCATAGCCTTGGCGTATTAGTCTGTTCTCACGCTACTATGAAGAAATACCCAAGACTGGGCAATTTGTAAAGAAAAGAGGTTTAATTGACTCACAATTCTACATGGCTGGGGAGGCCTCAGGAAACTTACAATCGTGGTGGAAGGCACCTCTTCACAGGGCGGCAGGAGAGAGAATGAGTGCCAGCAGCAGAAATGCCAGGCATTTATAAAATCATCAGATCTCATGAGACTTACTCATTATCACGAGAACAGCATGGGGGAAACCACCCCCATGATTCAATGACCTCCCACCAGGTCCCTCCCATGACATGTGGGGATGATGGGAACCACAATTCAAGATGAGATTTGGTTGGGGACACAGCCAAACCACGTCACTCAGCTCTCCTGCAGATGGCTTACGCATCTCTAGCTTGAAGTTATAACTGTCGCTTTATTCAGTAATCACATTACCTTGTGGGTATCCTGTAAGCCCCTGGGTTAGTCAAGGGTCTTAGTTGCATGCAACGGAGGATCTGCTCAGGCCTTTTTAAACAGCAAGGGGACCATGAGCTGTGCTGCTCGGAGCTATGTCCATCTGGGGTTTTCATGTCCTACTTCCTTTGGTGCCTCCTTGGAGGGGGCTGGCCATGCTCCCAGAGTACTCCCTGGTCTTGCGAGGTGTGGGCTCAGAGCCACTGTGGGCTGGACTGGCACTGTCCACCAGCCTGCTGCCAGGGACGCCTGGTGAGGATGCGCTTCCCAGTCAAGAAATCCAGAGCATCCCTCCATGTCCTTCCTTGCACATCTTCTGCATTCATTCAGCAGGGACATGTTGGCCACTTCCAGCATCACCAGGTTGTCTTCTTGCTGCTCAGCATAGAGAGGGGGGTGTAATAGGTGTAGTCCCAGGCCTGGAGGAGCTAGAAAAAAAAAGACAATAAAAACAAAAAAAAACCCCAGCTTTGTTTTTGTGATAGCTAAGGAAGCAGAGAGTTCAGGCTGCCCAAGCTGGTGAGGGGCCCCCTCTGCCCCCAGGACGTAAAGTCTTGGCCCCAGGTCCTCCTTCCTGCGCACTGGAGTCTGGCCGCTCCCCAAGGTCACTGGTGCATGCACTGCGCCTCTCCCTGACCATCCCTACCACCGCAGCTGCACTTTGGAGCCCAGCATGTCTCCCTAGACCATCAAAGCTGCTGATGTGTATTTCTGCTTCAAGTCTTGCCCTTTCAATAATTTTCTTTACCAGGCGGCCATAAAAATGTTTAAAGAATGAAAATCTGGTCACCCCCTTGCTCCATCAGAAGCCTTCTGTTTCTCTGTGTGCCTCTGGGGGGCTGTACAAGACCCTTGGCGTGGCTGCATGGGGCTCTGCTGCCCTCCTCTCCCGCGGCTCTGCGCACACTTAATGTTCCATAAATACCAAGCCACCTCTGGTCCTGGCTGTGCCTCACGGCTTCCTGTTTGTGCTTTCAAAACTGTCTTTGGCCTGCAATGCGTTCTCCTCCATTTCATTACCTAAAAGCTTCTTTTCAGTTTTCAAACTCTACTGAGACCTCATCTTCTGTCTGAAGTCTCCCTTGAAAGCCCCAGACAGAGATAATCACCCCTCTTTATGTTTCTTCTCTGCCTCCAACATCCTGTTGTCACCAGATGTGCCATCCTGGTTGGTAATTACTTGTTTACAGTGGAGTTGTATCTTGTATAGAGTTTGGTTCTAAAGTCACCTAGGAGGTGAAAATTGCTCATAATCAAAATTATCCCTGAAATTCCCTTAAATGGCCCATAAAGAGCAGTACATGAGGCTTTATGTCAATAACTCTGCAGATGGTTCAACAGTCGCTCTGACCTGGGTTGGTGAGTGGTTTGCTAAGACCCTCAAATTTTTTTCTGTCTCCTCATGGATATTGAGGAAGCTGTGGCATGCTTCCTCCATGAAGGCATTTGTCCCCCTGTTGAGTCACTGGTCAGGGGTCACTGGAGAGCCCAGGGGTCTTGCTGTTGGCCTTAGCCAGCTCAGGCTTGCCTGTGCCACGTTCTGTGGCATGCACTCCTCACGTGCATGGTAGATGGGGCTTTTCTCTCTCTGGCTCTCCCTTTCTCCCTGGCTCCCCCTCTCTCCCTGGCTCCCCCTCTCTCCCTGGCTCCCCCTCTCTGCAGCAAACAGAATTGAATTCACGTACACGAGATGAGCATCTCTGCGCTTCACTTCCCGATTACAGTGTATGTTTCACAGAGTAGAGAAAAGGCACCACTCATCTCCAGTGATCTTTGCTGTTGGGAAAACAATTTCAGAAGTCCAGGCTTATCTTCTACTGGACAGCGACACATGGGGTCCCTGGTGAGTCACCACTGCATCTCCCGTCCACAGAGCTGCTGCAGAACTGTCAAGGATGCTGACCCGGAGCAGGGCAGGGCTTCTCTTCCTTTCCATCCACTCTTGACAGCAGTGTTCTATTCCTCCATGCAGTTGTGATTGGCATGCACTGTCTTTATTATCCCAAAGTCTAACTTTTTCGTTTTTGTTTTGAGGCAGGGTCTGGCTCTACCTCCCAGGCTGGAGTGCAGTGGTGGGACCTCGGCTACCTGTGGTCTGTGCCTCCCAGGCTCAAGTGATCTTCCCACCTCAGCCTCTGGAGTAGTTGGGACTACAGGTGCACTACTACCACATCCAGCTCACTTTTGAATTTTTTTTATGTAGAGAAGGGGTTTTGTGCCATGTCGTCTAGCCTGGTCCCAGACTCCTAGCCTCAGGCAATCTGCCTGCCTCAGCCTCCCAAAGTGCTGGAATTACAGGTATGGTCTACCATGCCTGGCCTCCAAAGTTTAACTTGTAGATGACTGTGTGCTGCTCAGGGATTAAACAGTACATTTCATCATAGTAACTTAATTTTGTTATAAATTAATATTTCCTGATACACGTTTGAGGACATGTGCTGTAAATATTTTTTTTTTTTTTTTTTTTTTTTTTTTTTTACATTTTCAATCCAATCTCCTGGGCCTCTTAGAAAATGATCCTAAAACCCTGGGGAAAATGACCTTGACCCAGGGAACAGCAGGAGGGGAAGGGTCTGCCGAGTCCTTGGTAACCGGGGTTTTAGCTCCAAAGGCAATAAGCTCCCAACGTGCTGGAATTACAGGGATGAGCTGCAGCGCCCTGCCTTGGAATCACGGGGATGGGCCGCAGCGCCCCCTGCCTCGGAATCATGGGGATGGGCCGCAGCGGGCCCCCACCTCCAAAATCTAACTTGTAGAAGAGGTGCGCTGCTCCGGGGTTAAATAATACATTTCACCATAGTACCCTCATTTACTTTTTGTTATAAATTGGTATTTCCTGATACATATTTGAGGATATGTGCAATAAATATTCTTTTTATACACAGACTTCTGTTCAGCACGTTGTTGTTAGTAATGGCAGCCACTAAAATAGGGAGCGATTTTGCTTTCATGGTTCCAGTGCTAGGAGAAAAGCTGTTCCTGGACTCACAGATGTATTAGCCTGCCCACATTTTATTTGATTTGATTTTATATTATTTTATTTTATATTTTATTTTATTTTTGAGACAGAGTCTCACTCTGTAGCCCAGGCTGGAGTGCAGTGGTGCGATCTTGGCTCACTGCAACCTCCACCTTCCAGGTTCAAGTGATTCTCCTGCCTCAGCCACCCAAGTAGCTGGGATTACAGGTCCCTGCCACTATGCTCGGATAATTTTTGTATTTTTGGTAGAGATGGGGTTTCCCCATGTTGGTCAGGCTGGTCTGGAACTCTTGTCCTCTGGTGATCTGCCCACCTCGGCCTCCCAGAGTGCTGGGATTACAGGCATGAGCCACCGTGCCTGGCTGGCTGCCCACATTTTTATCCATTCAACAGAACCATCTTGTCATCACTTGTGCTCCCTTTTGTCTTTGAATCTCTTGCATTAGACTTAAAGGGTGTTCACTGGTTTTAGTTTGGCAGAGGATTCCAGCCTTCATTATTTTCCTTCAGAAGTCTGAGGATATTACACGGCTGTCTTTCAGCCAGTTATGGTCACTTTTGTCGTCCTCCTCCTCCTCCTCTCCTTCTTCCGCCCCCTCCTCCTCTTCATCCTCCACTTCTCCTCCTCCTCCTTTTTCTCTTCCTTCTCCTCCTCCTTCCATTTCTTCTTCCTTCTCCTCTTCCTATTCTTCCTTCCTCCCCTCTCTGTTTATTGTAGGTAATTTGTATTTTCTCTGTGTTTGCTTTAAAAATGCTTTGTTTGCCTTTTTGTTGCCCAACCCAGGTGTGCATTTCTATTTAATGATCCTATTTAGGACTCAGTGAGCATCTTCAGCTGGAGAACTCAGGCCTTTCTTCAATTCTGGAAATCACTTAGCCATTACTCTCTGCCTCATTCTCTTTATTCTCGCCATCTGGAATTCAAAATTGACCTATGTTCAGGATTATGTGAGTCTATTCTCAGTTTTCTTGAACTCTCGATTATACTTGTAAATCCTCTGCCTCTCTGTGCTGCATTTTAAGTGATCTCCTCCATTCTATCTCCAGTTCATCCATCATCTCTTCAGCTGCTTCAGTGTACATTTAAATGATTAGCTGGCTTTTTAATTTCAGTCATTATATTTTTCCTTCTAAGAAATTTTGGCCGGGCACGGTGGCTCACACCTGTAATCCCAGCACTCTGGAAGGCTGAGGCAGGTAGATTGCCTGATGAATCTAAGCCCAGGAATTTCAGACCAGCCTGGGAAACATGATGAAACTCCATCTTTACTAAAAAATATAAACAATTAGCCAGGCGTGGTGGCATGCACCTGTAGTCCTAGCTACTCGGGGGGCAGAGGTGGTACCTGAGCCCTGCACTCAGGAAGTCAAGGCTCCAGTGAGCTGAGATCACATCACTGCACTTCAGCCTGGAGGACAAAGTGAGACTGAGTCTCAAAAAAAAAGAAAAAAAAAAATTCTATTTGGCTATTTCAAACCTAATTCTATTTCAAACCTACGTGTTCTTTTTAGAATCTTGTTATTTCCTAACAGTTTCTAATCTTTAGCTCTCTATTTTCAATATAATAATGTGAGAGTTTTACAGAACTCTTATATCTCAGGTCCCTAGGGTGCCGTGGTGAGTTGTAATTTTGTTCCCAATGACTCCCTGCCTTTTCCGTAAGGGAGGTATACAGCCTTCCTGTGGCCTTGGGATGTGCAGTGCTTCCTCTGAGACAATAGACTTTCTTCCCCAGTGACATCAGTTTTGGGGTAACTTTTGCCAGCGGGATGTAAGCAGAAGTGCCACATTTGAGCAGTCGCTTAAGAGGCATTTCACAAGTGGTTTATGGTACGGGTTCCCTCTTCCATAAGAATATGTTCCAAATAAGGGCTGTTTATTCAGAAATGGATTTTAAGATGCAGAAGATAGAGGGAGCAGAACCAAAGCCAATATGCACCTGCCGCACCTACTAGATAATGTTTCTGGGGCAAAAATCTTTGTTTTTGGAAGCCACTGGGATTCCAAGCTTGTGTGTAACACAGCCTGTCTGATATTCCAAGCTTGT
>NC_045452.1:29346728-29356312 GCF_002776525.5 Piliocolobus tephrosceles | reverse complement strand
TGTGTGTAACACAGCCTGTCTGATATTCCAAGCTTGTGTGTAACACAACCTGTCTGATATGGTTTGGCTGTGTCCACACCCAAATCTCACCTTGAATTGCCTTTCCCCTAATGCCCATGTGTCATGCGAGGGGCCTGGTGGGAGGTAATTGAATCATGGGGTGGCTACCTTGTGATCGTGAGTGACTTCTCACGAGGCCTGATGATTTTATAAAGGGCTTTCCCCTTCATGGCTCTGCACTTCTCCTTCCTGCTGCCATGTGAAGAAGGACGTGTTTGCTTCCCCTTCTGCCACGATTGCAAGTTTCCTGAGGCCTCCCCAGCCATGCTGAACTGTGAGTCAATTAAACCTGTTTCCTTTAAAAATTACCCAGTCTCTGGTATGTCTTTATTAGCAGCATGAGAATGGACCAATACAGTGTCCTGGTGAAAACTGACTAAAACAGGCACAAACTTGCATTTTTGTGGGATCCTCTGGCACTCGCTCACAGTGTGCTATTTCCTTATGTGATTTAAAGTTTTTATTGTAAATTTATGTTCCCTGTGAGTTGTTTTAGTTTTTAACTGCCAGTCTCATGGACTCTGGGGGTGGGTAGACCTCT
Organism: Piliocolobus tephrosceles; assembly: GCF_002776525.5. NCBI lineage: Eukaryota > Metazoa > Chordata > Mammalia > Primates > Cercopithecidae > Piliocolobus > Piliocolobus tephrosceles. The sequence continues at coordinate 29,355,711 of NC_045452.1, read as the reverse complement.
ACTCATGTGTATATTTTCTTTCTCCTTTCTTCTGTCAACGGATCCATGATTTTCATACATCTGGCACCCTTGTTCATTGGAGAACTTTTATTCCATGTTGATCTAGTAAGTTCAGACCTCATACCTATATACGGCCAAGGCTAATGTGTTTAAATTTCCTGACATACTTTTTTGTTTTTTCATCCATAGCCAGGGGTAGACACAGCCTCTCTTGTCAGTTCCTATTTGATGAGCAGTTTCTTGTCCCCTTTCCAGGGTGGGGTGGCCTGCCTTAGATCCTGCTTTATGCAGGGGTCCCAGTCTTAGTGTCCTGCCCTGACTTAGGGCCATGCCTTCTGCTCAGTATGGGCGCAAAAGCCACAGACCCTCATCATTAAGGCTGATGTCAGGTCAGATGCCCCCGGCTGCTCTGGCCCTGAATTCCCACTATTTCAGGCACGTGGCTCCTTTTCTTTCTTTTGATCCTGATCATGTCTATAACTTTTTTTTAAAAAAAATGTACGTTAGCCAGGTGCAGTGGCTCGCACCTATAATCCCAGCATTTTGGGAAGTGGATGGATCACCTGAGGTCTGGAGTTCAAGATCAGCCTGGCCAAGATGGTGAAACCCTGTCTCTATTGAAAACACAAAAATTAGCCAGGCCTGGTGGTAGGCGCCTGTAATCCCAGCTACCTGGGAGGGTGAGGCAGGAGAATCTCTTGAACCCGGGAGGTGGAGGTTGCCGTGAGCCAAGATCGAGCCGCTGTGCTCCAGCCTGGGAGACAAGAGTAAAACTCCTTCTCAAAAAAAAAAAAGTATACTTTACTCAGTTTTTCTTTGCATTTGTAGTGGGGGTTGTGGGGGGTGGGAGCTGCCCAGGCCAGCTCGTCCTGCCAGGTGCCACACACCTGTGTGTGCTGCCTTGTGTATCTTCTCACTGAGGCTTCAGCTCCCCAAGAGCAGGGCCCCTGCCCTCCTACGTTGTGTCATTCCTCGGTGCCTGAAAGGGCGCCTGGAACACAGAGGAGCTCCACGGATACGGAGGAATTGACTGAATGAAGGAAAATTTAAGGAAGAAGGTAGGAGGGGATCAATGCAAGGGGCTGGTGGCTTCTCTCCTCCCCGATTCTGTTTCTTCATCCTCTCCTGGACACCTGGGCTCTTACAGAATTGATTTGTGCAGTGTGAATGGAAAATTAATCTTGGGACCCTAAAATCATTAAGCCAAAGGGAAAAGTCAAGCTGGGAACTGCTTAGAGCAAACTTGCCTCCCATTGTATTCCTAAAACAGATAGCTACTGAGCTTTATCTGTGACAGACTGGATTAAGAAAATGTGGCACATATACACCATGGAATACTATGCAGCCATAAAAAAGGATGAGTTTGCGTCCTTTGTAGGGACATGGATGCAGCTGGAAACCATCATTCTTAGCAAACTATCACAAGAAGAGAAAACCAAACACCGCATGTTCTCACTCATAGGTGGGAACTGAACAATGAGATCGCTTGGACTCGGGAAGGGGAACATCACACACTGGGGCCTATCATGGGGAGGGGGGAGGGATTGCATTGGGGAGTTATACATGATATAAATGATGAATTGATGGGTGCTGATGAGTTGATGGGTGCAGCACACCAACATGGCACAAGTATACATATGTAACAAACCTGCACGTTATGCACATGTACCCTAGAACTTAAAGTATAATAAAAAAAAATAATTAAAAAAAAAAGCTACATATCTCCCTCACGATAAATTTCCTTATAGACAAAGGACAGACAGAACTCAAAGTCCTCCCTCTGCTCACTGAGATGAATGCGTATCTGACTGCCTCCTTTGGAGAGGCTCACCAGAAACTCAAAAGATTGCAACCATTTGTCTCTTATCTACCTATGACCTGGAAGCCCCTCCCCGCTTTCAGTCATCCCCCCTTTCTGGACAGAAGCAATGTACATCTTACATAAATTGATGTTTCATGTCTCCCTAAAATGCATAAAACCAAGCTGTGCCCTGACCAATTTGGGCACATGTCATCAGGATTTCCTGAGGCTGTGTCACGGGCAGGCGTCCTTTGGCAAAAATAAACTTTCTAAATTGACTGAGACCTGTCGCAGATATTTGGGGTTCACAGCAGGGAATGAGAGAGGATTGGAAAATGCCTCGAGAGAAGGGCTGGGAAATGGAGGCTGGCTCTGGGCAGACATGGGCTTCAGCCTCGTGGAGCTCTGTGGCTGCAGCGACCTCACTAGGCTGGAACCGAGGTTCCTTCCCTCCCAGGGGCCTCTTTTAATGGCCATGGAGCACTGGACGTGCTTAGTGATGGATGGCACGCAGAGCCCTGGTGGTTGTTACTGTTGATAACATCTTGAGCCAGGTTCTTCCTTTTTCATTCTTAACTAATCCATCCATGTTTTATTTATTTTACCCAAACCCATCTGTGAGGAGACAGGAGAGGCCACAGGCTCCCTGCAAGGACTCTCAGGGGCAGGGATGAAAACCTTGGGTTATGGGGCTTCGAAGTCCACTGAGTCTCCCCCCCAGCGCCAGGAGATGAGCCACGGGGTCTCGCAGGCTGGGAAGGAGGTCAGGAGGTGCTTGAAATCATCGAGTGCATACTCAATTTATTAACTTTGACTTGTAAATTAAAACCCCCAGTGGTACAAATCAGGAATGAGCCAAGTGAAAATGAGAATCTGCCTTTCCTTTCTGCAGCCTGGAATCAGAACTCCAGCAACTCAAAAAAAAAAAAAAATTGGAAAAATATTTCAATTACTATGTAGATGGGTTTTCGGTGTCTGGCATTTCTGTCATCTTGGTTCTACATCCAGCGCAAGGAGCCTCAGCTGCTTCCCTGCGGATGGACCCTGCCGGTGGCTGGGTACCCCAAAGGGAAAACAGGCAAAGATGCTGGAAGAAAAAGACTTTCCCTGATGAGCTCAGGGGCCATGCACACCTTCCTCCTGAGAGATGACAGTCCCTGGGCCGCAGGGCAGGGGCTGGTCAGGGAGACCCCGGCCCTCTCAGACCTGACTCCACATTCCATGATTTGCAACTCAGAGCCCGGCACCTGGGATGAACCACAGCCACGCTCCAGAGCTGGGCTTGCCAAACACTCATAGGCAAGGTTGCATGCGGAGGCTGAGGTTCACCAGCAACCCAGAGTAGCCGAGGGGTGCGGCTGGAAGCCCAGGCTGCCCAGGCTGGAAGCCCACCCTCAGGTGGACATGTCAAGACCAGACAGTAGGTGCCGAGAAGGTTCTGGGGTTGGCCTGGGGCTACTGAGGTCCCTCCCATCTCTATCACATGTCGAAGTGTTCCACGTTGTGTGTGTGCATGCACGTGTGTGTTTGGGGAGTCCATTTTGCAGGTGGCTAACTTCATTTACTGTGATTTCAGAGCTGCTTCCTCCACTGGCCGACCCTGTGCTGTGAGGGACGGGTTCGGGATGAATCTAAGACCCCTCTGTGAGCAGCCCCCCGGCCCCTCGAGCACTCGGGTCCTCCCCGTCTGTGGGTGTCTTAGGATCCAGATAGGATGTGACCCTCCTGGGTCACTCTCTGCCGTTCCTCCAAAATAGGCGCTAAGATTTTAAATGAGATTTCCAAACAGGACTGGTCGTGTTGATTAGGATCGCAGCGGCCCACAGAACCACAGCCTCCGGGGAGCTCCCTCTCTCCTTTCCCTAAAGGGTTCCAGTGTGGTGGGGGCACTGAGCAAAGTCCCTTCAGGGGACTGGCATCCTGGCTCTGCTGCTGTTTAGTACACGTGCTCCCCTGCTGCTAGGTAACCGCAACCCGGACGGCGAGTGGGCTTTGTCCAGGGGTGTTTGGGGTACAGAGCCCGGGATGACAAAAGTCTGAAGCTCCGCAGAGGACTGGGCTGCTGGTGGCCTGGCTGCTGGGGTTCTGTTAGCAGGCAAGCTCTCCGAGGGTGGAAACTGAGTCTTTATCACTCTCCCAGGGGTTCCCTGCCAGGTGCTCCTGATAAAGTTAAATCACACCAAACAATGCCGGCCACTCTGGCCCCAGGGCGAGGCATAAGGAAGAAGGTGATGAGTCCAGTCCACGCTGCTCCAGGGCCTCTGTGGGGCCGTCTTTACCCTTGACTGCCGTGGCCTGGTCTCTGTTTGGGTCAGAGCTCAGATGCCTGCAGGGAGCCTCCCTGTATCCCATTGTTGTGGCCGGGGCTGGGGTGGGTGCACTGGGAACTGCAGCCTGAAGGTGGTTCACCTGCTTCAGAAGCAGGACAGAGGGCTGGACTGGGTGTCGGAGGACAGCACTTTGAGCCAGATTTGCTCCTCCATAACCAGGGGGTGAGGGGAGCCTGTGGTGGGCCTCAGTTTCCCCAGTCATCCCCCATTCCCACCCAGCTCTAGGAGACCAGACACACACCTGGTCTCTGCATCCCATGTCAAATGCTCCAGTTGCCCTGGTCCCACAATTGCATACCCCTGTTCCCACAGAGGGTGGGGGAGCCAGGCCTGCATCACGTTCCATGCAGGCTTGAGGACAGGCCTTCCTGTTCCACGCATGCAGCAGGTATCCCCTGAGCACCTGCTCTGTGCTGACTTGGGGCTCAGGAGTCTGGGATGTAGGGAAGCTTCTCTCTGGGGGAGGCACAGGATGGACACGAACGCGTTGGAGGAGTGGTGTGTGTGCAGAGAGAACCAAGAGTGAGAAGGTGTTGAGGAGGTGCCAGCCAGGGCTGCCGGCACCAAGGGCTGGAGCTCCAAGGAGGCAGGCGGCCGAGGAAGGGCATCCTGGCCAGGAGAAGATGTAACCTCTGCAGTGCAGCTTTCTGTTCACTGATTCACTCATTTCATTAACACAGAATGAGTGTCTTTTACTTGCCCCAAACTCCCTGGTGCCTCAGAACATCCAGCAGACAGTCCCCAGCTCTGCACCCGCCCTCTAGGCAGGAGACAGTGCACGGCACGGGGCTTTGCGTGTGCGTATGTGGGAGGGGGTCGGGGGTCTCAAACCCAGAGCAGTGGGGGCCAGCAGCTCTTGAAGTTAGAGCAGGGGCTTGATGAAAAGTTGGGGGGCATCTCAGAGAGCAGACACCAGGTGGACAGATGAAGACCCAGGGGAGGGTGTCGCCAGGAATGGCTGCACGGGGCCAGGGGGTGGCAGGTGCAGGCAGAGGCAGGCGGGTTGTGAGGGGCTTCGTGCTTTGACCACCAGGAACCCTGAGTCTGTCTCCATTAAGGCATCGGCCATTTATCCAAAGCAGTGGGAGGCAAACGAGGAGTTTTCCAGAAGGCTCACTGCAATAGCCATGCCAGTGGGCCAGATGGCAGGGGACGGGGTGATGCCTAGACATGAAGGGGAGTGCACCGCATTTGTGAAGGGCACATGTGCGGAGGGGGGCGGTCCTGAGGGCAGAGGAAGGGCCATGAGTGCCTTGGCCCAGGGCAGGACTGCGGGGTCCAGGGCTTCCCCATTCATTGTTGAGACCCTCCCGGGCCACACCCCTGCTCTCATGGAGATTGTGCCCTCATTGTGGGTAACAGATCATCAAGAGTTCAAAGCAAAGAAAAAGGGGGAGTGTCCCTCCTCCAGGAAGCTTCCAGCCTTCCTGACAAGCATGGCCTCCCTTCCCCTCCTGGCTCCACACCTGCTCTTTGCTTTCTCCCATGGCCTCCCTTCTCCTGGCTCCACGCCTGCTCTTTGCTTTCTCCCATTGCCGTTTCTCCTGATGGTCCAGGAGAGAGCAGAGGCCTGAAGCTGGGACTGGAGGGAATTTCTAATCAATGTGAGCCTGAGGTTTAAGTGGCTTGGACTTACCCACCCCAAATGACAGTGATGTGTGAACTGAAATGTCACCAATGGAACCAGAACTGGGGGCTCATTAGCGCCCAGCTGGTAGCAGTGATGAGGAAAATAAAATCATTTCCCCACATGCTGCAATACTCCACAATGAGGCTGGCACCCCTGCTGCTGGGGGTCAGAGCGTGGACTTGGTGGCCGTCACATCACTGTCCCCTCCATACCGAGCTCTCCTCTCTACTCAGGTGCACTGCTTACCCGTGGGTACTGGGTGCTGCGTGCTGGTGGTCTGAGTTCCGGCTGAGAGGCGTCTCCCGCTCTCTTTCATCTGAGGGGGTCAGTGGGCCGGGATCACACAGGCCACCTCACGGTGACACTTGCACTCAGCTTTGTCCTGGATGTGGGGACGCTGGCGCTGTGGTGCCTGCCCAGCACGTCCTGGGACGAGGCCGCTGCTCTTCTTTGGCCTTGCTTAACCTGTTCCACGCTGGCTGTCTTTCTTCCTGCATGTACGTTAAAGAGATTGAAAAGTGACGATACCAGTGGGTTGGCGTAAGTGGCAAGGTTGATCGGGGCTGGGCCTCATGATTCTGGGGAGAGGAATAAAGTAGGTGCTCGAGGGAAAAGGATCGATCCCTGCAAATGCCTGCAGGGACCGTTTCGGTGGAGATGGAGTCGCAAAGCAGGCAGGTGTCTTTCGACAACAGAACGTGAGGCTAGCGGGGTCTTGGTGGCGAGCGTGGCCTTTCCTGTCACAGCCCCACTGCTGCCTGCCTTGGTCACCTGGGAAAATTTACATCTATTTCAGAAAATCTGGTCACATTCCTATCCTCCTCTGGTACTTTGCGGCTGCGGCAGTTATTTGCTCCATCAATTGACGTGCATTCAGCATCCATGATGCATCGACAGGTTATGGTTACGTGCCTTCTGCCCATGACGCCAGGGACCCCAAGAGTCCTTGAGGCTCGGCCTGGCAGCAGGCGGGGCCTGGCAGCTCCACGGATCTCGGCCAAGATTTGTGCTCCTGCAGAAGGCTTCCACTCGCAGCCCCCACATCCTCCTCAGGGCTTCCCAGGGGCTCCACAGGCCCACGAGCCCTGGCTCTGTCCCCTGAAAACTCCACCTCCTGGTCTCCTGGGCCTTTTCTGGGGACGCCTGGAGGATGTCTCAGTAAACCCTGAGGGTGTGTGGGATGGTGTATGCAACCACAAGGCCTGGCACGTAGCTCACGGCAGGGCTCTGCCAGTGGAAGTTGCCTCTTCTGGCACGGGGGTCTCCAGTGTGCGAGGCCACCCACGTGCCTACGTGCCTGTTTGAGGCTCCGCACGTGAATCTACAGCTGAATTCCCATTTGCTGGGACCCCCATCGTATCTTTGCCCGCTCAGCTTCTCATTCACCTAGAAATACCCTTTCTGCTTTGTCCTCCCCGCTGGGTGCCTGCCCGTTATCTAAGATCCGCGCCAGGGCCAAGCCCTGCATCCCCTGGCCCCCTTTTCCCCTCCCCACACCATGTGGTGCTTGACGTTCCAGCACACATGCGCTTTCTCCTGTCCCCTCGACTGTGGGGAGGGCATGTCCCGGCCTCTGGGGGCTCCTGGGAGCATGAGCTCAGCTTGAGTGTGTAGCCTTCTGGTTGAGCACAGATCTTGAACACATCAGGCACTCCCTGTGCAATGGGCTGAACCAAGCATTAGGAGGAAGGCTTGATTCCTGCGGGTGGAGTGGACACGTTGGGACTCAGAACCCCCGTAGGCCCGCAGCAAGCCGACAGCAGTGACCGGACCCCTCCTATGCGGAGGGGCCGTCTTTGGAGTTCCATCACAGCTATAGATTTCTGAGGACAAGGTTTCCTCAGAAGCCAGAGTCCTGAGAGGGTGTAATGCTGGGGCCGGCTGTACTGCTCCGGAGAGCCTGTTGTTAAATATCCCGGAATCCTGCAACAGTTGATGTGACTTGTGTAGCTGGGAATCAGCCATGGTGGGAGCAATTGCACCAGGGCTATTGGTGACGACTGCACGACCATCCACCCCTCACCACAGGAGCTGGTTGTTAGCCACGTCTCAGCACACTGCAGCCTGGCCCACGGCTGGCTCCCCCACAGCGGCTTCCTGTGCTTTCTCCAGGACGGCTTCCTTCTCCTAGCTTCCTCTGGGACCCTAGAGAGCCTCTTTCCTAACAGCCTTCAGGCATCAGCAAGACATTTTCTCGGCACTTGGTGTCCTAAGAAGCTTGCCCCCTGCAGCCACACCCCCGCCCACGCTGGCCCTGGCCAGTGGACAGAGGGCGGAAGGCACAGTCTTCTTGCTCTGTGGTGGCCCTGTGAGGGACAGTGGGCGAGTGGGTGGAGGCGGCCTTGTTATCCTGTGAAAGGCAGGCATGAGGTTTAGCCCCACAGCGAGTTCTGAGCCCCAATGTGACTTCCCAGCAAGTCGGCTCCCGGGTGTCTGGGGAGCTCCAGGGCAGATGCCTCTCGGCTGAACGCACCCTTCTGTTTCTAGGCACCATGTTGTGTGGTGGTTTCCATAGCCTGGTTGGAATCTGCTCGTCCACTGAACTGAACGCAGACACAGTTGACACTAGCTCTGGAGGCAGACTACCTGGCACCTGCCCCGCAGCAGCCACCCCTGACGCTGCTTGTGGGAGCAACCTGACTTGGTGTCTTTGAATCACAGGCGCAGCTTTTGTGCTTAGAGTCTGCCTCTCTCAAGGTGGCAAAACAACCTGCGCGGCGACCTGTGTCTGCTTTGCTCTTCATTAGATCATCAGCTGTGAGCCCAGCAACCGGTGCCTGGAGGTCTCCTAATGTGCTGTGTGCGTCACCTCTACTGTGATGGTCGTGTGAGTGCCGTCACTCCACGGTGTGTGTGTCACCTCTGCTGTGATGGTTGCGCACGTGCCGTCACTCCTCTGCTGTGATGGTTGTGTGAGTGCTGTCACTCCGTGGTGTGTGCGTCACCTCCACTGTGATGGTTGTGTGAGCATTGACACTTCATGCTGTGTGCGTCACCTCCTGCTGTGATGGTTGTGTGAGTGCCGTCACTCCACAGTGTGTGTGTCACCTCTGCTGTGACAGTCATGTAAGTATTGTCACTTCATGCTGTGCGTGTCACCCATACTGTGATGGTTGTGCACGTGCCATTACTCCTCCACTGTGATGGTTGTGTATTGTCACTCCATGGTGAGTGTGTCACCCCCACTGTGATGGTTGTGTGAGTATTGTCACTTCATACTGT
>NC_045452.1:29263352-29346718 GCF_002776525.5 Piliocolobus tephrosceles | reverse complement strand
TCACTTCATACTGTGTGCGTCACCCCCACTGTGATGGTTGTGTGAGTGTCGTCCCTCCACGGTGTGTGTGTCACCTCTGCTGTGACGGTTGTGTGAACATTGACTTCATGCTGTGTGCGTCACCTCTGCTGTGATGGTCGTGTGAGTGCCGTCACTCCATGGTGAGTGTGTCACCCCATTATGATGGTTGTGTGAGTGCCATCACTCCATGGTGTGTGTGTCACCTGCGTGGTGATGGTTGTGTGAGTATGGTCACTTCATGCTGTGTGTGTCATCTCAGCTGTGATGGTTGTGTGTGTCACCTCCACTGCAATGGTTCCTGTATTCTTGCAATGATCATCTTGGCTCAGGTCACCTCGGATCTGGCATTTTTCCATTATGACTAGTTTATATTCTTACCCTGAGGTTTGGCAAAAATATTGAATCAATTGTTCTTAATTATGACCATCTTGTACACTTTGCATTGCAGGAACAGTTCAATAATGCTTTACAGTCCAAAGAGCCCTAGGAGCACTGCTCAGTATCCCAGAGTGCAAGACTAGAGTTTTCCTTTTGTTCAACTCATAAACTATTCTTAAAAGTGCCATATTTTCCTGATTCAATTGTTGTTCTCCCTGTTTATGGCTCTGTTCATTGTCCTGTGTCTATGAAATGAAGCCATAATAAATGCTAATCATGTGTTTAGAGCGTTACCTGCAGTCCTGGCTGCGTGCAAGTGGCTGGCTGTGGGGTTGGGGAGGCAAGGCCCTGGACAGAAGGCAGCAGTTGGGGTGAGCTCCTTCCTGGCCTGGCTGTGTGTCTCTGGGGACCTGGGGATCCTCTCTGAACTCCATCTTCTGTCCATGAAGGGAAGGGTAGACAGGGAGAAGGGAGGGCAGCGAGCAAACACCCAACAAGCAGGCTTGGACCAGCCCTTCAGTCAGGGTGTGGGTTGCTGTTCTCAGCGAAACACATGTGAATGGAAGCCAGCTCAGACTCCTCCCAGCTGGGCAGGCACGGGCGGGACAGTCAATTTCTCTGAATTTGGGTTTGATCCTTTGTACAATGGGCAAAATCAACTCTGTTCTGGGCTGTCGATGGATGAGATGAAAGGACCTGAGTTTGTATTTTGCACGACGTGGACCTCCTGGGAGGCCTCTGCCACCGGGGCCCTGGTTCTGGTGAACAGAATAAAGAACCTCCAGGAATCACCTGCCTCTGTCAGACGTGCTGTGGTACCTCATTGGCTAAGAGTGCTCTGTTTCCCTAACGAACCAGGAACTTGCTTTGACCTCAACTCTGGGCACACAATTCATGGGGCCTGCTGCAGAGATAAGGCTGCTGCCGTCGGAGATGGGACAGAGGCCCCAAATTCCCCCACTGCTTTAGAGGTGATGGTAGAGGTTGGGGCTGCCTTCCCCCATGTCTCTCACCTCTCCCTCTGCAGGGACTGGAGTGCTCTTACCCTCCTGTCCCCCACAGGCAGCTGACTCCCACAGCCCTGCCGACCCCAGCAGGGGAACCCACAGCCCAGGCTGGGGACTCCACCCCATGTCTGTGTAGCCTCGGCTGGAGGTACAAGCTGGAGGATGTGCCCGAGGATGGCGGATCTGCCCAGAAGTGCTCTTTCCAACAGCCTTGGCAGCTCCCGGAGATGCGCCGGCCAGGCCCTCATTTCAGGGAAGAAAAATGCCCCTGTAGCTTATAAAAAGGCCCAGCAGACCCCTGCCAGGAAAGCCAGGCCGTTCAAAGGGAAGAAAGATGCTTCCTGAGGGCGCTGGGCATGCTGACTAGTTTAAAAATCCACTGCTGCAGATATATGCTTTGCAATAAGCACAGATATTGGGCACAGGGCAAAGAAAGTCATCCATTTCAGCTGCAGGAGCAGGCCAGTGGGGAGCAAGCAGCGGCCTTTATTTATTTACTTCATTGGGAAAAGAGGCCATGCAGTGAAATGGTACATTCATGGCCTGCCAGTGCCTTCCCTGGCTGTGGGTGGGCACAGATGTCATGCAGTGTTCTTTGTGGGCAGTACATGAGAGCGGTGCCACTCTCACCACCTCCCATGTTGGGGGATGGGCAGGGGGCTCAAAGGGTGTAGGCAGCCTGGGAAGTTCATGGCACTGGGGTGCTGAGGACCTGTGGCAGGCATGGAGGGAAAGGGGCAAGGGCCACAGTGCAGGCCATCTGTGCCTGAGCTGCACAGGTCTTCCCAGTGGGAATCCAGAGGTCTCCCAGAGCTTCTCCAACAGGATCAGCCTGGGGGTGGCTGCAGAAATGGTGGGTACCTGGGATGGACACGGCCTGGCGTGGTCAGAAGAGCTCAGCGCAGCCTCAGAACACCTGTCTTTAGGGCCTGGTTCTGCCATGTACCAGCTGGGGTCTTTGGGATTGTTATTTGTCCCTTCTGAGGCTCCCTTCTCTGCTTGAACAAGAGAGTGGTGACACCTGTCGCCAGCCTCCCGAGTGAGGGTGAACCACAGAGGAGGTTGTGGAAAGTTCCCTGACGCCCACAGCAGGGACCACTCCACGTGGCCAGCACCTGCCAAGCCAGGCTCTGTGCAGGCTGTGTCCTCCCAAACAGGGCTGCCATGGGCGGTAACATCACTGCCAAGGGAAGCAGAGTCCAGAGATAAACAGGTAAGGCCTTGCAGGGCTGCCGATTCATATGGTTTGTCTCTGTCTCCACCCAAATCTCATCTTGAATGGTAGTTCTCTAATCCCCACATGCCATGGGAGGGAGCCAGTGGGAGGTAACTGAATCATGGGCGCCGTTTACCTCATGCTGTTCTCCTGAGAGTGAGTTCTCGTGAGATCTGTTGGCTTTATACGGGGCTCTGCACTTCTCTCCTCTGCTCCCATGCGAAGAATACATTTGCTTCCCCATTCACCATGATTTTAAGTTTCCTGAGGCCTCCCCAGCCCTGCAGAACTGCGAGTCAATTAAACCCCTTTACTTGATAAATTGCCCAGTCTCTTCATTGCAACGTGAGAATGGACTAATACAGTAAATTGGTACCACAGTGAGTGGGGTGCTTCTGTGAGGATACCCGAAAATGTGGAAGTGACTTTGGAACTGGGTAACAGGCAGAAGTTGGAACAGTTTGGAGGGTTCAGAAGAAGGCGAAAATGTGGAAAAGGTTGGAACTTCCTAGAAACTTGTTGAATGGCTTTAACCAAAATGCTGATGGTGATATGGACAATGCAGTCCAGGCTGAGGTGGTCTCAGATGGAGATGAGAAAGTTTTTGGGAACTGGAGTAAAGGTCACTCTTGCTATACAAAGAGACTGGTGGCATTTTGGCCCTGTCCTGGAGATCTGTGGAACTTTGAACTTGAGAGAGATGATTTAGGGTATCCGGTGGAAGAAATTTCTAAGCACCAAAGCAATCAAGAGGAAGCAGAGCATAAAAGTGTCCAAAATTTGCAGCCTGACGATGCAAAGAGTGAAGAAAAACCCATTTTCTGGGAGGAAATTCAAGCCTTCTGCAGAAATTTGCATAAGTAATGAGGAGCACAATGTTAATTACCAAGACAGTGGGGAAAATGTCTCCAGGGCATGTCAGAGACCTTCACAGCAGCCCCTCCCTTCACAGGCCTGGAGGTTGTGAGCGGCTCGGCCAGATGGGCATTTCAGAAAGTTTAAGCAGATTGTTCCTCTGCTGAGGATGGGAGCAGGAAGGTGGGGAGGAGGGAGGCTGGGAGGTGGCGGTGGCCATTGGCTCACTCAGTAGTGTTTTAGGGGGTCTGCTCTGGGTCACCCCCTGCACCAGGCACAGGGGTTCGTGGAGAGCAGGGCAAATGTGGCCCCTGCCTGTCTGCAGTGTGTCACCCAGCAGGGGAGGAGGACAGAGCAGGTGCCAGACAAACTCGGCTGTCACTGCAGGGGAAGCCCAGTGGATGCCTGGGAGCCATAGTGACTGTCCCAGCATCCAGGGCCAGGACTGAGTGCTGGTGGCACTCCCAACCACTGACTCCACCTGCCTGCAGGCACGAGTACAGGGAAGGATGGGGGCTCTGGGCAGGTGGTCAGGGAAGGTCTCCCAGTGGTAGGATTGAAGCTGCCCTGGGAGAAATGGAACCCACCAACCTTCCTACTATCAGTGTAGCAGGTGCCCTCTGCATTCTACAGATGTGAGTTCCCACCCACCCAGGTTTCCGCCCAGCTGGGAAAAATGCGAATGGAAGTTGTTCTCCAGGCAAGGAGATGCGTGCAACAGGACACGGATATTAGCAAAACGCAGGATCTGTGTCTCCTCCTGCGGCAGGGCTGGCCTTGCCATTGGAAGAAAAGATTCGGAAAAATAATTTGAATTTATAAATCCAATTCCAATGGGGTTATTGATGTGCAAAGAAGAGAATACGTAAATGTGTGGCAAGGTGCACACTCGATTAGCTCTCTGATTATTTATTTATCCCTAAGAAGAGCTTACCGGAGGATGACAAACATTTATTTTATAGATGGAGCCCAGAGGACTGACCCTGCTGAGAGAAATCGGATTATTAGTGCTCTGACAATTGAGTTTACACAAACTTTTACTTCCAGTTATTAAGAAATGCAGAGAATTTATATTCATGCGGCGCCTAAGTGCTCCAGGAGCCACCTGCTCTGTCCTCAGGCCCAGCCTGTCTACTCCACGTGGGCCCATCTGGTTGCTGCCACGCTGGGGCTGGGCAGGGGCAGCTGAGCCCACCCTCGAGGGGTGCGTCTTCCCCTCCACGATGCACTGCCTCATGTAGGTCACCATGGCAGCCTGTCCCCCTGGCATTCCCCCTAACCCCGTGGGCACTGCTCCATTGAAGATCTGCTGCCTGCCAGGGAGGCAGCCCCCCACACTCGGAGCAAGACAGCCAAGAACAAGGTAAAATCTCTGTCCTCCCCAGCATGGAAACGGCTGCCCCACTGCAGGGCGGACACCCACAACAAGCGGCCAAGTCCAAGGGCACAGAGGAGAGAGATGAAGTGCATCTGTCCGTTCTACGCACTCCACGCCGGTGTGCACTCCCCCTCCTTCCCCACGCCCCACTTGCTTTTTGCTCCTGGCTCAGTCCTTCATCCCCAGTAGTCACCTGAAAATTTCCCTCCTGTCACTCACAGACTTCTGGTGCCTCAAGGCTCATCTGAGACTCCATCCTCCGCCTTGTCACCCCTCGGTCCCCACCCCACCATGGTGCTTCCTGTGTGTTTTCTTGATCCTGCTGTCCACCTATCCCCCTGGAAGCTGCTGTCCCACCCTCACCTGTGTCCCCTTTTTGGGCTGCCTAGTTAGATAGACCACTTGGTCTGGTCTGTGCCCAGGGGAGGCTGGGAACAGTGGCGGGCTATGCCCTGGGGTAGCTCAGATCCCAGTGTCCCACGGCGGGGACACCTCCGAGGCTGGCTCCGTGTTATCTGCTGGATGGGCTTGAGCCCCCGTTGTCCTTCATGGGAATCTTCTCCTGAACCTTGCTGTGTGGGCTGCTTTCTCTTCCCTCCACCAGTGCTTCCTGGATGAAGCCCAGCATAAATGTCTTGTGCTTATCCCCATTCTGGAGACTTCCAAGCAAGCGTAAACTCTGAAAGGGCAGGGACCGTGAGTGCTGGCTGCTTCTCTGGTCGCCGTCTCACGGCCTGCCACGGACCTGTGCAGGACAAGGTGGCTGCGTGAATAACCGAAGGAAGTCGTGGCTGCTGGAGTGAAGTTGTAATGCACACCCACTTGCTCCAGGGAGGGGCAGTTTAGAGTTTTCACAAACACATCTTGGTGTTTAGACTTACTTCTGAGTGTAAAGGCCCATAGCGCAGCAGAAAGGGCATTTCAGGAGAGAAAGCTTAGGAACTCTGACACCTAGGAACTTGCTCTGAGATTTCACCATTCCTGCATCATTTCGTTAATCTGCCGGGTGTTCTTGATCGGCCAACGTTCAGAGGAAGGGCAGGTACCAGTCTGCAGCGGGGCCCTGGGGCAGGATGGAAGGAGGAAGGCACTGCCTTGGGCCCGGACAAGGGCCGACTATATGTGACCCTAGGAGCTCCCCTCTTCCACCCCAACAGCCCCACCTTTGTGTTCAAAGGCCCCGCTGCCTAACCACCTGGGCCCAGGTCAGCTCTCTCTTTCCCTCTTGTAAAATTCATCATTTGCATTTACATGTTGTTTCTAGCGTTTTTGCAAGAATAATATTTTTATTTTTATGTGGTGAATAGTAAAATCCATCAATCGCCCCCTTTATGGTGCTTCCCTTGGATGTTATGCGTGGGAACGGCCTCCTGTCCCGAGGTCAGAAAAACATCGATCTCCATTTCCCCCCAGTCCTGCCATGGTTTCTGTCTTCACCCCATAAGGCACTTACCTCCTTAATTGGCAAATGAGGTGAGGTAGGAGTCAAGCTGGAGATCTGCCCCAGAGGTGGACGATTCTGCAGCCCTTTATGGCTCTCTCTAAATGGAAATGCCACTGTACCAGCTCCTGAATCCTAATGTGTGGAAGTGTCTGCCCGTGGCCTTTATTTATTATATTCTTGCCTTAGCATCCAGCTGTTTTAGTTCATATTGCCTTATAGTCCTTTCCTCTCTCTCTTTTCAAAATACAGAAGGAACAGAGAATAAATAGCATGACTGAGGCCCATGCACCTACCAAGTAGCATGAGCAACTACTAACATTCTGGAAGTTTCCTTCAGTTATCTCTCTTTTATAAAATACAGGGCTTCAGATAAAACTGAAGACCTCTCCAGGATTTCTTGTGTGGCTGACCCTCTCTGTCTCTCCCCAGAATCTGTCACTGTCATGAAGTGTGTGTGACTTTTTTTTTTGCAATCAACATCATGTATTTTTATTACATATATATATGTACACACACACGCACACACACACATATATGTCTAGCAATCATAATGCTGTTTTAAGTTTTTAAAATGTACATATAAGAGCATTATATCTTGTTGGCTTTTAATTTTTTTACTAGTATTTTTGAGATCTAAAATTCATCGTTACTGATTCGTTGTATTTTTTTCAAATCACTCCATAGAACGTTATCTACCTATTTCTTGTGGACTGACACTTTCAGCGCTGTGGTGGACGTTTGCGTGGTGTCACTGGGGCAGATGGCATGTTTCCTTAGGTGCCTGCCTGGGAATGGAGCGTCTCACCTGCAGAGCATCCTCTGAGGATATTGGCAAAGTTTTTAGCAGAGATGTTGTGGCAGTTTATCCGCTGCTGGCTGCACCCGTGTTCTGTGTTGCACACATCCTTACCAATCCTCTGTGTGGCTAGAACTGGGGATGTTTACAATGCTGTTCACTGTGGTTTAGTCTCCATTTCCTTGGTCACTTAGAAAAGTGGGACTCCGGCTGGGTGTGGTGGCTCATGCCTGTATGAGGCGGGAGGATCACCTAAGATCAGGAGTTCAAGACCAGCCTGACCAGTATGGTGAAACACCGTCTCTACTGAAAAAAAATAAAATAAAATTAGCCAGCCCTGGTGGCAGGCGCCTATAATCCCAGCTACTCAGGAGGCTGAGGCTGGAGAATTGCTTGAACCCGGGAGGCGGAGGTTGCAGTGAGCCGAGATTGCACCATTGCACTTCAGCCTGGGTGACAAAGCGAGACTCCATCCACCACCCCCATTCACCCCCCAAAAAAGGTGGAACTCCATTTGTAATTTCATTGACCATTGAACTTTCATCTTCCATAAAGCATCTCTGTGCTCTGTGTTCTTGCTATTGGGCACTTTGCCTTTTCTTATTGAATTATAGGAGATCTTTACATATTCTGGATACCAGTCATATGATGGTTTCAATGCAAACACCTTTTGCTAGTCTGTGGCACATTTCGAGTTTATTTCTGGTGCCCTTTTTCTTGTCAGAATTATAAAGTATAATCTCTGTGTGTGACCAGCATTTTCCCCCAGGTGCTGTGCTGATTGTGCATTGTCTAATGGACATGTTCTCACCATGAGCAAAGATGGTTTCCTCTATTTTCATCTAAAGTTTTGTTCTCTGGCTGACTTTAATCCTTTGAAATTCGTATTTGCATATGGTGTGATATAAGGATATCATTTCACTTCGCTTGTTTTCACCATGATTTTTTGATAGCCAGCTTTCCCGATTGACACCCTGACCACAGGTCAACTTTCCGCACATGCGTAGCCATGCTTTGGAACTCATGACCTACCTCTGGTGAATTGTCTGTTACACATCTGTGAGCCAGTATCATCTTATTTCAATTACTGAAATGTTATATTGGTAACCCATATATATTGCATACATCTAAAGAGATTTTATATATGTTCTTTCTTTACAGAATTATCTATTTTTATACATTTGCTTTTTATAGAATGCTGTCAATGTTTTAATATGAATATTCTAAACATAGAGAAAAGCACGGAGGGTAATACGGTGCCCTCTCAGGTACCTTCCCTCCTTGCTTTGTTAGTCTAACAGATTTCTGCTTCAGATCTTTTCTGTAAAGAAGGTTTGTTGCTGTTTTTAAATGAAAATGATCATTATGAACAGAGTGACACCCATTTGGTTCTCCCAACTGCCATTTTTCTTCTTCTTTAAGGTCATCCCATTCTGAACTTGTATCATTTTATATTTTTGCTGCACATGTCATATTCATAAACAACCGATCGTATTTTCTGCAGGTTGCAGATATTTATTTTGAATTGATCCTGAGCTGGATACATGCTTTTATAGTTCATTCATTTTAACTGCTGTAGTGAGTTCCATTGTGTGCATAGGCCACAGTTTTTTCATTCATTCTCTTTTTGGCGAACTTTTAATTTGGTCTGCTTTTTTCTATGATAATCAACCATTGTCCTGGAGCACATGTAGAGTATTTTTTTGTATCTGCATCTAAAGGAGTGACTTCTAGGTTATAAAAAAACAGATTCAACAGGCCTCCTTTATCCATGGGGAACATGTACCAAGACCCCAGGGGATGTCTGAAATCACAGATGGTGCCAAGCTCTATAGACATCATGGGTTTTTTTCCATCTAATAAAAAAACAAAGCAGCTCCTAAGTGGCTAAATTGGTGAAGAGTGTAGACAGCATGGATAGGCTGGACAAAGGGATGATTCCAGGCAGAACTGGAGAGGATGGAGTGGTGTGGCTTGAGATTTCATCATGAACTCCAAACAGCATGCAATCAAAAACTTACAAATTATTTATTTCTAGAATTTTTCATTATTTGTGGACCATGGTTGAACGAGGATAACTGAAACCGTGGGAAGTTTGACGGTGGCTAAAGGGGAACTACTGTATCTTCACTTTTGCTATTAATGACCTCATCTGCAAAGTGGTTGTTCCAGTTCATGTGTCCAAATATCATGAGACACACATCCTTACGGTACCCTTCTCTCCCTCCCTGTCTTTTTCTCTGAGACAACTTCTAGGAGGTTTGCCTACATGATTAGGCTTTCTAAAGAACCAGCTTTTAGTTTTGTTGAGCATTTTCTTTTTTTATTTTATTTTTTGAGATGGAGTTTCACTATGTCACCCAGGCTGGAGTGCAATGGCGTAGTCTCGGCTCACTGCAACCTCCACTTCCCAGGTTCAAATGATTCTCCTGCCTCAGCCTCCTGTGTAGCTGGGATTACAGGCAACTGCCACCACACTCAGCTAATTTTTGTATTCTGCCTGCCTTGGCCTCCCAAAGTCCTGGGATTATAGGCGTGAGCCACTGCACCCAGCCCTTGTTGACCCTTTTCATTTTGAACTTGCTTTCTGTTTATCAATGTGAGCTCTTCATCTTGTTTATTTCCTTTCTTCTACCCTCTTCAGTCCATTCTGTTCTTTTTTCACCATCAAAAGTAGAATATTTAGTTCATTTATTTTCCATCTTTCTTTTTTTCTTCAGCATTTGAGGCTATACATATTCCTCTAATCATTCCCCATCTTGTTTTTCTCATTGTAAAATTGGGGTAATGATCTTGTCTAGATCATTCATTAATTTTGTTTCCCATTTATTGATTTGAGCTTGCTATCTTTACTATTTCCTTCCTTCTTTATTATTTTTCTTTTTCCCTTCTTGTGCTTACTCTCTTCCTTCTCAGCCTCTAAAGTGGAACGCTCATTGATGTGTAGTCTTTCTTATTTGCCACAGTGATATGGTTTGGCTGCGTCCGCACCAAAATCTCATCTTGAATTGTAGCTCCCATAATCCCCACATGTCATGGAAGGGAACTGGTGGGAGGTAACTGAATCACGGAGGCAGCTTTTCCCGTGCTGTTCTCGTGAGAGTGAATAAGTCTCATGAGATCTGACGGTTTTATAAAGGGCAGTTCCCCTGCACAAGCTGTCTTGCCTGCCACCATGTAAGACACGCCTTTGCTCCTCCTTAGCCTTCTGCCATGATTGTGAGGCCTCTCTAGCCATGTGAAACTGTGAGTCCATGAAACCTCTTTCCTTTATAAATTACCCAATCTCGGGCATGTCATTATTAGTAGTGTGAGAACAGACTAATACGCACTGTCTTCAAGGGGATGCATTTTTCTGTGCTCACCATTCCAGGCCTCATATCTGTCTTCACTTTCAACAGGTTTCCTTTCATCAGCCTTCCCCTCCTTCCACCTTTTCTGTGCCTCCAAGCCTAGGGGCTCCTGCTGTTTAGGGGTTATCTCACCACTTTTTCACATTTCCTTCTCAAGCCTTTGTGAAACCTCACATCTATGTGGGCATCTGCTGGCAGCATGACCCTCTTCCTGGTGAGGCTCTGAGAGGCCAGAGGCTTTAGCTGTTTTGGTCTATCCTACATCCTTAGCACGCAGCAGGCATCCTGGGTCTTGGTAGAATCTTGAAAACGTTGGTGAGTAATTTGGGGCAAGGGAGGGATAGAGAAGCATAAGTGGCTTGTCCATGCTGTGACATGTGTCAGAATTTTATTCCTTTTTATGGTCAAATAATATTCCAGTGCATGCGCATACTACATTTTGTTTATCCATTTGTCTGTTGATAGGCATGTGGGTTGCTCCCACCTCTTGGCAGTTGTGAATAAGTTGCCCAGTTACTGTGTTGACACCACTGAGTTGCAGGAAGAGCCATCGGTGTTATCACTGCTTCCCCTTCACAGTTGAGGAATCTGATTCCTAGGGACGAGGAGAATTTTATTTCTTCAAGGTACATGAAAAGTGGCAAAGAAGACAGGTGGACCTGCCACTAAAACATTCCATCTGTGGGCTCAGGGATTTGGTCTGGCTTAATCATTATGGTATCCCTGGTTCTAGAACAGTCATTGAGACACAGCAGATGCTCCACAAAGATCCATAGACTGAGTGGCTGACCCACAGGCCCCCTTTGGAACCCTTGTTCTGTAAACTTCTCCCAAACCACACTCTTTGTGCCTCTTTCTTGCAAGGGCTGTGTGACTATTGCCCAGACAAAGTTCTGCAGTGAAGACAGATGAGTCGCATGAATCCTCATCAGGAATTCAGAGGGCTGTTCAGCAGTTCCAGACCCAGGTCGCCAGGTAGAAGAACACTTCTGCCTAATGAAGGTCACTGAGCCCACCTTCCTACGGCTGTTCTTACTAATGAGATCTGGAGGCTATACCTGGCAGTGCTCTGAGGCCAAAAGGTTGTGCAGATTACAGAACTCTGCTTGCAAACGAATGTTTGGTGATCCCTTCCTTGAATCAGGGAGCAGTTACTCCCTTGTAGTACCTCCTTACTTAAATAAGCTTGGAAAAAGTGACAACTCCAGTCAAACTTACAGCAGACTTTCTGCCCCCTCCCTTGGAAAGGCTGAAGTGACATGGTGGTTTCTAAGGTAACCAACAACAGACATCATGATTATTAAGTGGCACAGTGAGCAGAAATGGCATGCCGGGCCACTGCAAGGCCACCCATCAATCTTGGATGGGAGCAATAGTTTTTCCTCCAAGGCCTCCTTTTGTTCCACTTTCCTCCCCATCAGTTATAAAGCAAGGTAATTCTAGCCAGATGATTCCCAAATAGGAGGTGCTGTTCTCCTTGTGGCTTTCTGGTTGGATTAATCTTGTTTACGCAGGTTGAGAGTGGAGGGAAATTTTTCACACAGCAGAATGGTCCCTGCCTTCCTGTAAGCCAGAAATGCCGAGAAAGTTGAAACCAGGGAAAAGCTGAAGGTCTTACATATGCATTTGCCTACCTCTGCATCCTCATAACCCAGACCTGCCTGCCCCAAATGCCCAGTCTTACTTGCAGTGTAGACCACTACCTTGTCTTTTAGATTAAGTCTGTATGTGGCTCCTGTGACACAATTTATTCTGTTCAACTTCAATCTCCCTAGGGTGTTGCACTTCCTGTTCTGAGTGTGTCCCACTTCCTATTCTATGCTCTACTTCCTGTTTCAAGTATGTCCCACTTCCTGTTCTATGTTCCATTCCTCTTCCGAGCATGTCCCACTTCCTGTTCTATGTTCCACTTCCTGTTCTGTGTTCCGCTTCCTGTTCTGAGTATGCCCCACTTCATGTTCTGTATCCCCCTTCATTTCCTATGTCCCACTTCCTGTCCTGTGTCAAACTTCCTGTTCTGAATGATCCCTTCCTGTTCTGGACCCTTCTGCTTCAATAGGCACTTGAGTACTGGGAGTGCCCAAGGACATGTCCTTCATCTGCTCTTCTACATACTCACCTTGGGGCCTCCCACCTGGCTCCTGAAACATCCTGGGCAATGCACTCAGGTCCAGTGCTATTTTTCCTGCTCCTCAAATATACCAAGATTGTTCCCAGCTCAAGGCTGATGCCCTTCTCATTTCTCTTGCCAATACATTTCTTCCCACAGTGACTCTTAAGGCTGCTTTTCCACAATGTTCAGGACTCGTAAAATGTTGCCCATCCTGACCATCCTCTCCCGCTTCCACACCGGCGTGTATGACCCCCATTCCTGCTTCCCCCTGGCTCTAGATCCATGTTGTCCAATGTGACAGCCATGAACCCCACATGGCCACTGAGCGCATGAAGTGTGGCTGGTCTGCACGGAGATGAACTGTCAGTGCGAACTACATTCCAGATTTCAAAGACTTATTTTGAAAAGAAGAAAGTAAAATGCCTCAATATTTTGTTTTTACTGGTTACTTCCTGAAATAATATTTTTGATCTATTCAGTTAAATGATCTACATTATTAAAAATTAATTTCACTCAAAGAGTACAAAGGTTTAAACAGGGGGAATAAGTCCTGAAGACCCATTGTACAGCATGGTGACTACAGTTAACAATAAGGAATTGTATTCTTGAAGATTTATCAGAGTAGCTTTTAAAAGTTCTCACAACAAAAATAAACATACGAGGTGATAGATGAGTTAATTAGCTTGACTTATTCATTCCACAGTGTATACATATATCAAAACATCTCTTTGTACACCATAAATACATACAAATTTTAGTTGTCCATTAACATAAATTAATTTAAAAATTGATTTCACTTTTTAAAATACTTTTAAACATATGGCTACTATAAAATTTAAAGTTGCATTCATGGCTCACATTTGTGGCTTATTATGTCTGTACAGCATAGCTCTAAAGCAAAATGCCTGGATTTGCAGCTGTGCTGACTCATGTTAGCTGTGAAGCCTATGAAATTTCCTTAACATGCCCGTGCCTCACTTTTTCCTCTGCACAGTGGAGAGGAGGATATTAAGCATGTGAAGCGCTTCCATAGGGCTGAACACATCATTGTAAGTCCTCACTTAACATTAGCTATTAGTACTATTCATTTCATTTGTGCATTTCAATGAACTTGTTTTATTTTCCCTCCTCACAACTTAGCAGTCCATGAGATGACCTTGTTTAAATCATTTGTGCACTTACTTCTGTTTGGGCCTGCTTCTAAGTATCAGCTCTGTGAACACAGGGACTTGCCTGTTTTGCACACAGTGTGTCCTCAATCCTGTTCTGGGCCCCCTGCACAGTAGAAGCACAGGCAATGCATGCTGAGCAAATGAATACATGAATGAAGCTGTGCTGTGATCCCTCATGCCTTCTCATCCTGCCCTGACACTTGAACCCACTCTTTTGAAAAGAAGCCATTAGCGGGTGGCATAAGTACGTGTTTGTGACATGAATGGATGCATAAACAGAATGGCAGTGGTGGAGGATGGGGGAGAATGCATGAAGTCCTGCAGTGTTGAGAGGAGAAAAATACTCCCACAGCCCTGGCTGCATGCCCTGGGCCTGATGTGATCCCAGGTGAGGATGGGGTGAGGCTTCTGGGGGCTTGGGGAGTGAGAACATCAGGACATGAATGACCTTCGTCTTCGTGCTGACACACAACTGCAGGCTCAGGGGTCTGGTTCTGAGAAAGGCATGAACATGGGTGAAGTTGGGTGCCACAGTCCGGGAGAGCCTGTTCAATTGAATTCGCTACGAGCATCAGCTGGGTGAGCTTTTGTGAGATACTCAGCTGCTGCTCAGAGCCCCTGTTCACCATCTGGAAATGAGGACGCTACACCTACCCAGCAGAACCTCTCCCCTCAGGAGAGAGAGGCAGCAGGAGGGAGGTCGGATCAGTGGGCGCCAGACACCCTGCCTCCCCAACCTATGGGCTTGTGGCTGCTTCTCCAGTTCTCAGACCAACCGCTCAGTGAGGCATGAAAAGCCAATGATGATAGAATACTGCTTAGACATTACCCCCTAAAGATGCTTTTCTTTTCTTTTTTTTTTTTTTTTTTTTTGAGACGGAGTCTCGCTCTGTCGCCCAGGCTGGAGTGCAGTGGCCGGATCTCAGCTCACTGCAAGCTCCGCCTCCCGGGTTTACGCCATTCTCCTGCCTCAGCCTCCCGAGTAGCTGGGACTACAGGCGCCGCCACCTCGCCCAGCTAGTTTTTTGTATTTTTTACTAGAGACGGGGTTTCACCGTGTTAGCCAGGATGGTCTCGATCTCCTGACCTCGTGATCCGCCCGTCTCGGCCTCCCAAAGTGCTGGGATTACAGGCTTGAGCCA
This sequence comes from Piliocolobus tephrosceles, assembly GCF_002776525.5. NCBI lineage: Eukaryota > Metazoa > Chordata > Mammalia > Primates > Cercopithecidae > Piliocolobus > Piliocolobus tephrosceles. The sequence goes on along the minus strand of NC_045452.1, from coordinate 29,331,843 downwards.
CCGCGCCCGGCCAAGATGCTTTTCAATTAATTCTCATGAATATTTCTTTCTCAATGACTAATTGATCGATTGAGTTCCCATATTGTTCTCCAAGGATAACTATTTTCACAATTGCAGCTGCTCTTTCATTCAGCAGGCTTCCCTCAGGGCCTACTTGGGGCAGGGCTGGGGCTGGGCATGGAGACCCAGCCATGGTCAGTCCAGTCCTGGCCCATGGTCAACTCTTGTTTATCTGCTAGGGGAGGCAGCCAGGAGCCAGGAGGGTGGGGCAGGGCCTGAGTGGGGAGGGCCAAGTCAGCTCCAAGGGTGACCCAGCTCTTGCTGAGAACTCTCTGCCAGCAAAGAGGTCGCTAAGGGAAGTCCGGCCCTCCCCTTGTCCTGGCAGCTGGTTTGTCTGTTCCTGCCCTTCCTCTTGCCGCTCAGTTGTCGGGGTGTTTTCCACCAGCTCCCTGTGACTTGGTCTTGCCTCTGCTGCTGAGCACCCTTCCTGAGGACTTGCTGTCACATTGCCAGTTGCCTTTTAAGGCCTGACTCAGAATGTCCCAGCTCAGCCGTTGGGATGGTACTTTTGTGTGGCAATTTGACTGGGCCCCAGGGTGCCCAGATAATTGGTTAAACATGTCTGCTGGGTATGTCTATGAGGGTGTTTCTGGAGGAGACTCACTTTGGAGACTGGCGGGCTAGGTAAAGCAGATGGACCCGTACGTCATCCAACTCTGGAAGCCAAAGTAAAACAGAAAGGTTAGCAGAGATTTGTTCCTCTGGCCGACTGCTCAGGCTGGGGCATCAGTCTTTTGCCCTTGGACTGGAACTTATGCCATCAGCTCTCCGGGTTCTCTTCCTTTGGACTCAGACTTGAACTTACACCACTGGCTTTCCTGGGTCTTCAGCTTGCAGACAGCAGACAGTGGGACTTCTCAGCCTCCATAATCACACGAGCCCAGCTCCTTATAATAAACCTCTTTCTGGGTATCCTATTGGTTATGCTTATTTGGAGAACCCTGACCAATACCTCCAGTGACATGATGTAACCCCCAACCCACGCATCCTCAGCCAGGCACATTTTGCTCAAAGCACAGAAGCCCCCAGAATCATGGAATCCAATCTCATTCTGCATTTTAAAGAGGAGCAAACTGGGACCCAGGAGAGAAAGAGGTATCAGAAGTCAAGATGCCAGAGAGTTTCGGGAAGACACAAGCAAGCATGATAACTGCTGCAAACAAGGAATTAAATATCTTTGGCTCTGGTTCAAGGTCACTGGATCCTGTGGGTGACAGAGATGGTGAGAGAGGTGGCTGTCAACAAAGACTCTTTGATCAAACGTTTTCTGGCTCCTCTGAGCCTCTTCTGCACTTGGCCTTGGCCTGCTGAGCCCCATTTCAGCAGAGTCCTGCGAAGCCAGTTTGCTGAGCATCCTTACACGCTTGGTATCTACCCCAGCTCCTCTTTCCTTCTCCTTGATATCTGATCACCTCTACTGGGCCAGTGTAGCAAGAATTTTCTACCCTTGATACCCACTCAAGTCCCTCTGGGTCATTTTCCGTCCTGTCCTTGCTGAATTCAGAGTTGAGCCCAATCTCTCCTCTCTGTGGCAGTAGCCTCAAATAAAACTTGTCTTGCCATTTTAAACAAGTGTCTGATGAATAATTTTTCTATTACAGTGGGAAGATGATGGGGAACAATGGAGAGGAACGAGGAGGGGCAGGATAAAGTCTTTGTAAAGCAGAGGGGTTTGGACTTTCTGTAAAGATCACAGTGTGCCTTGCCCTGAGTTAAATGCTCAAAAGCTTCCAGAAAGAGAAAAGTCCAGGCCCTTCATCTGAGGACCAAAGGAACCACCTACGTGGTTTGGGGTGAGCCCTGAGCTGAGTTCAAGTCTCCTTCCAAACCCCCCTGATCTGTGCCCTGGCTGGACCTCAGTTTTCCTATGGGTGAAGTGGACCAATGAGGAAGGCAGCCAGTGTTTCCTGCATGTTGCTGCCCAAGCTTCCTACAGCACCCAGGGGCCATGGAATTATAACTGGCTACTGGACTGTGAAGTACTGGTGAGATGGATGCTGACCCCAGGCGCTCCTTTTGGTGAGTCCTCTCCCAACACAGCAACAGTGGGGCAGGGTCTGTCATCATTTATGGATGAGGGCTGGGGCTCAGAGAGGTGGAGAGCTCAAGGTCACACAACCACTTAGTGGCAGTCGGCCAAGCTGGGATGCAGCCTTCATGCCCCCAGGCACAGCCTCCTTATCAGCGGCACAACAGATGTGTATGGAGCCCCAGGCTTTGCTCTCACATCAGGCCAGCATCTGACCCTCGGAACCCAGCCACTTCTCTCTGTAACTGCATCAGATTCCTTTATTCTTTCTGAGCTGTGACCCAGAAAAACCCCATTTGTGGAGCACAAAGCTTGCTGCCTGCTTGGAATTCACGAGCAAGCACATAATCGCTCCCTTTGGATAGCCCATGCTTCGGGTGGAGAAGGAGGCCCTGCCAGTAGGAACCAGACCAAATGGGCTTAAGGTGCAGGAGCACGTGGGGCCCATCTCTCTGCACCTGGGATCCGTAGTGCTCAGGATCTGGCACCGGGCAGGATTTGTTTTCTTGCTTTGAATGGGTAAAAGATAGAGTCTTACAAAAACAATGGCCTGGGCAGAGGAGGCAGCCCCCATTAGGAGACATGCCTTGGAGCTAAGCCCTTTTGGGGACAGCCTGGTGGGACATAGGAGCAGAGGGCTCCAGAGGAAGGACCAGGGATCAGAAATATCAAAGAGTTCTCAGAGGCAGGTTGAGCCTCCACCTCCACCTGTTAGAGATTGTCTGGAAATCTGGTGCAAATCCTGTACCCAGGAGTGGGGGCTCCCCAGGCCCTGAAGGCACACAGTCTTCATGAGCAGCAAACCAGTGCTGTGTAGAGGTGGACAGAACTCCCTGTCAGGAAAACAAAAGCATTTCTCTGTTTCCCTAGAAGTATGGAAATCCGGGCTCCTGCCTTTTAGTTACAAAGCACCTGGGCCCCTTTGCTGGGCACTGAGAATCCCAGCAGGGCAGACCTATGCTGGGAGCTGAATCCATACTGATGACCAACCTAGACCTTTTCCTGGGAGCTTCCTGGTCCAGTGAAGGGCACAGACCAGAATGAGAAATGTTCCCAAAATAATGTGGCAAGTGCACGGCTGAACCCAGGAAACTGGAGTAAGAGAGAGAGAGAGAGAGAGAGGAGGTGGCTACTGGTCTAAGACTTGAAACAAGACAGTGATTTCAGCAATTTTCTAAATGGGAAAAAGAAGTTTAGACAGAAGGGGCAAATCTGCAAAGGCACAGTGTTGAGGTCCCCAAATATAATTGGTTGCTTTTTAGAAGCATAGCTCCCATTCATGAGAGCACCATCCTCACGAGCTAATCACCTCCTAAATGTCCCCCTTCTTAATTCTGTTGCATGGGGGATTAAGTTTCAACATGAATTTTAGAGAGGCCACCATCATTCAAACCATAGCAGAAAGCAAATCCTGGATGGGATGCATGGAGCAGCTCCACGAGGGCCCTGGAAAGGAAATAACAGCAGGCAGACTGGCGAAGTAGAGAAGAATTTGAAGGAGTACCAAACTGGTGGTGAGGCCCCCATTTTATTTGCCTCTGCTACTGCCCATACCGGACTTGAAGTCAGCATAAAATATCAAAGAATGCACCAGTTACAGAGAAAAAGAGCTTAAAGAAGAACCTTTGATTTCTGGCCAGAAGAATGGGAAAGTATACGCCAAAGGTTCAGAGACAGAGGCAAAAATTCATTGTTTTTTTCCCCCTCTTTTATTCATTTTCTCTTGCCCCAGCTACCCAGGCAATCTTTCTAGAGTGCAAAAGAAGTGGAGGCTGGAAAGAAACCCCAAACACTTAAGAAAGGCAATACTTTCCTATGACTAGAGGTGGTACTAGGAGCAATAGAACGAGTTCCTGTTCCTCTTTTTCCTCTCTCATTCTGCTGTTTGACCTAGACACAATGTGGTTTTGGAAAATAACAGCAGAACAGAAAAATGTTAGCCTCCAGTTTTTGGCTCAAGGACTGCAAAAGGGAGCTCCAGGGAACCAGAAAGTGTTGGAGACAACATGAAGAGGAAGGAGACCAAGGAGCTGGCCTATAAAACTATGTATAAACTCTTGAGTTCACCTTCAAGTTGTGCATGAATGGATCTGACCTTAAATAACAACCCAGGGACTTTGAGAGCTGAACTGTGGATTAGACCATTGCCCAAGTCTGAGATTAGTCACCTGATGGCTTACACACTGGAAAATCTTAATAGCACTGCAAAGGCTTTAAAAACTTTTCAAACACAGAAAAAATAGTCAGACCTATGCTCTGAACATAACCAGATTGATTATCTACTAAGCAAAATCACCAACTATAATATAGTATTTAAAATTTTCAAGATATAATCCAAAATTAATTGGTATACAAAGAACCAGGACAAAGATAGCTTGTAAGGTAAAAGTTTATCACAGACACCAGCATCAAGATGACACTTACGTTGAAATTACTAGAAAAACACTTTAAAGTAGCTATCAAAACCATGCTCTATGAAGTAAGAGCAAACACTTGGAAACAAATGGAAAGGGAAAAAATCTTCACAAGGAAAAATGTTATAATGAAGAATAAAAATCTTAGGACCAAAGAATATAATAACTGAAATTTTAAATATTCAAATGAACTCCATAGCAGATTGGAGATAAAAAAAGAGGTAGGAAACTGGAAGATAAGTTAATATAAAGTATCGATTCTGAATCAGAAAGAAAACATTAAGAAAATGTGTGGAATCCCAGGGCCCCATGAAAGAAAAACAAAGTTCTAACATTTATGTATTAGAGTCCCAGAGAAGTAACAGCAAGATACAGGAAAATAAAAAATACTTGAAAAAAAATACTGATTTAAAACTTCCCAAATCTGGGGAAAGGCATAAACTTATAGATTCAAGAACAAGTTAAGCTCAAAGAAATTCTCCACCAGAAAAATAATAATCAAACTGCTGAAAACTAAAAGCAAAAGCAAAAGCAAAAACAAAAAAAAGTATCCAGAGAAAGACACTGAATAGAATGTAAGGAAGTAATCATTCAAATGACTGCAGATCTCTCATGAGAAATCAGGAAGACTAGAAGGAACTAAGTGACATAACATTTTTAAGTACTGAGAAAAATAACTATTGACCCAGAATTCTAGATTCCGCAACAATATCTTTCAGGAGTGAAAGAGACAGATGAAGAAAGTTTAAGAGAATTTGTGGCCAGTAGACCTGCTTTAATATAAATGCTGAAGGAAGCTTTTCAGAAGTAAAAAAAAATTATACCAGACAGATACTTGGAACATTGGGAATGAAGGAAGAGCAAAGGAAATGGTGACTGTCTAGGTAAATATAATGATACACTATTTTCCTCTTAAGTTCTTTAAAATAAGTATGACAACTGAAAGGAAAAATTGTAAGATTGAGATTTTCAATGATTGTAAACATGATACACATAAATGCTACCACATAAAAGAAGTGGTAAAGAAACTATATGATGGTCAGGTTTCTATATTCCACTTGAAGTGGTAAAATGTTAATTCATACTTAACTATGAAAAGTTAAGTATGTACATTATAATTCCTATCACAATCACTAAAACAAATCTACACAAAAGGTATAGTATATGACTAAACAGATAATATACTAAAATATTAAAATAATGCAGTCAAACAACAAAAAAAGGTAAATAGTCTAAATACACATACCAATTAAAAGACAGAAATTGGAAGTAAGTCATAAAAACCACATATGGTGTGATTTCATTTATGTGAAATGTCCAGAATAGGCAAATTCATAGAGACAGAAAGTAAATTAGTGGGTGCCTGGGGCTGATTCAGGGGAAAAGTTGAATGGCTGGTAATGAGTATGGAGCCACTTTTTGAGGTGTTTAAAATGTTCTAAAATTAGATTGTGGTGATGATTACACAATTCTGTGAATATACTGAAAGGCAAGCAACTGTATACCTTAAATAAGTTAATTTTATGGCATTTGAAATATAGCTCATAATACTGTAAAAATTGACACATTAGAAAATAGTATAATTAATAAATTATATTTTAAAAGATAAAATAGATAAAAGACACAATGATGTGGTGTTTAAAAATTCTACTTTGAGTATAATAATATGGGTAAGTTAAAAGTAAAACGATGGATAGAGATATATAATGTACACACTAATCAAAGGAAACCTGAAATGGTTAAACAAACCATGTGTTGACTGCAGAATAAAAAAAAAAAATGATCAGAGACAAAGAGGGGCATTTTGGAATAATAAAAGGGCTAAATTACCAATCAAGAAGATATAATAACCCTAAATTGGTTTGCACCTAAAAATAGAGCTTCAAAATATATGAAGCAAAAACTGATAGAACTAAAAGGAGAAATGAACAAATTCGTAATTTTATTTGGAGATTTCAACATATCCTTGTTAGTAGTCAATAGAACAAATAGGCAGAAATCCTGGAAAAATGTAGAAGACTGAACTACACCTTTAGTCCCATCCACTAAATCAATCAATATAATTCACCATATTAAAAGAATAAAAAGAAAAACCATATGATTAAATTTTTGCAAAAAATATTTGACAAAATTCAACTCCTTTCATGACAAAAACTGTCAACAAACTAGGAATAGGAAATGTCAGAAATTTTCTTCACCTGATAAAGGATATCTTCCAAAAACCTACAGTTAACATCATAATTAATGAAAATCTCAACACATTCTTCCTAAGATTAGGATTAAGACAAAGGATGTACATTTTCATCACTTCTATTTAACATCAACTACTAGAGGTTCTAGGCAGTGCATTAAAGGAAAAGAAAGAGAAGAAAGAAAGCATACACATTGAAAAGGAAGAAATAAAATTGTCACTATTCACATATGATGCTATTATGTATATAGAAAATCTTAAGGAATCTTTTTAAAAGTTGCTTCAATAAATGAATTTAGCATAGATGCAAGATAAAAGGTCAATATACAAAAAAATTATATTTTTACATATTAGCAATTAGCATTTGGAAACCCAAATTAATAGAAATAACACTACTAAAAATAGTTTCATACAAAGTGGAATACTGGGCTGTAAACCTAATAAAAACATACAGAATTAGTATGCTAGAAACAACAAAACATGGATTAAGAAATCAAAGACCTACATAAATGGAGAGATACTATATTCTTGGATAGGAAGCCTCAATATAGCTGAGATAAAAATTCTTCCCATATGGACCTATAGATTTAATGCAGTTTCAACAAAAATCCAGGCTGGGTTTTTGTTTTTTGGAGACATAAACCAATTCTAAAATGTGTAAGGAAAACCAAAGGAACTACAATAGCCAAAACAACTTTTAAAGAGCGAAATCAATTGGAAAAACTATACTACCTAATTTTAAGACTTATTTTAAACAACAGTAATCAAGACAATGTGATATGGCAAAGGGATAGATCTATGAATCAAAGGAACAGAATGGAAAAGACAGAAACAGGCCCACATCAATATGTGTAATTGACTCCCAACAAAGGTTCACTAGAGAAAGCATTATCTTTTCAACAAATGGTGCTGCAACAATTGGGCATTTGCATGTAAAAAAGAACCTGGATTTAAACTTTACAATTCAGACAAAAATTAGTTCAAAGAGAGTTATAGATCTAAATGTAAAAGTGCAATTATAAACTTTTTAGAAGAAAAATTATAGGAGTAAATATTTACAACCTGTTAGGCAAGGACCACCAAAAATATGGCTTATAAAAGGAAAAGATAAATAAGACCTTATCAAAACAAAAAATTTTGCTCTGTAAAAGACCTTGTTAAAAGGATAAAAAGACAAATTCCAGACTAGGAGAGAGTATTTGCAAATCACATATTTGATAAAAAGACCTCTATTCTGAATATATTTTTTAAAAACCTCTCAAATTCAACAGAAACAAACAACTCAATGGAGATAAAATAAGCATAAGATTTGAACAGATGCTTCATCAAGTTAAGACATACAGATGGCAAAAAGGAACATGAAAAGATACTCAACTTTATTAGCCATTGGGGAAATACAAATTAAAATCACCATGAGATGTCTTGACACACTTATTGTACAAGGTAAAATAAAAAATCTGACAATATCAAGAGCTGGTGAGGATGTGGAACTACTGGAACACACATATATTGCTGATGTGTCACATATTGTTGAATGAAAAAGAGTACACAGAGCTATTCTGGAAAACAGTTTGGCAATTTCTTATAAAATTAAACATGTACTTACCACGTGACCCAGCAATCCAATCCCATTCTTAGATATTTACTATGGAGAAATGAAAGCTCTGCACATGTATGTTTACGGCTTTATTCATAATCATGAAAAAATGGAGAGAACCCAACGGTCCTCTAGCAGGTAAATGAACAGACTGTACTGCCTCCATGTGATGCAGTCTATGTGGCAATAAAAAAAAAAATGAATATTTATAGATGCAACAACATGGATACATTTCAAGGGCGTTAGGCTATGGGAAAGAAGACAGGTTCACTGTGTGATTCCGCTTACATCATCCCTAGAAAGGCTAAATGAGGAAGACAAAGAATAGCTCAGTGGTTTCCAGGTGATAGGGGTTGGGGGAAACTTCAGGGAATAATTTAGAGGTGATAAGATTGTTCTCTACCTTGATGATAGTGGCAGTTACATGAATCTATGTGTGTTAAATCTCATGGAACTGTAAACCAAAAATAAAGTCATTTTACTGCATGTTAATGTTTTAAAATTTTTACTAATTATTTATTAGAATTATTAAATAAGTGTTCTATGGGCTCCTACTACAACTTTTTTAAATATTTGTTTTATTTCAATAGCTTAGGGGTACAAATGATTGTTGGTTACCCGGATGAATTGTATAGTGGTGAAATCCGGGGTTTTTGTGTAACTGTCATCCTAATAGTGTACATTGTATCCAAAAGGTAATATTTCATCCTTTACCCCTTTTCCACCTTCCCCTCTTCTGAGTCTCCAATGTCCATAATACCACTGTGTATGCCATGGAATAGCAAAAGCTTAGCTCCCACTTATAAGTGAGAACATGTGTTATTTGATTTTCTGTAGCTGAGTTACTTCACTTAGGACAATGGCCTCCAATTCCGTCCAAGTTGCTGCAAAAGACATTATTTTGTTCTTTTTTTTTTTTTTTTTTTTGGCTGAGTAGTATATATATAAAGCATTGCATAAGGACCATATAAATAAATATATATCATATTTATATATACATTAAATATACCATATCTATCTATATATCTCACATTTTCTTTATCCACTCATTGGTTGAAGGGCACTTAGGTTGATTCTGCATCTGCAATTGTGAATTGTGCTGTGATAAACATGCTTGTGTAGATGTCTTTTTTATATACTGATTTCTTTTCCTTTGAGCGGATACCCAGTAATGGGATTGCTGAATTGAATGGTAGATCTACTTTCAGTTTTTTTGAGAAATCGTCATACTGTTTTCCATAGTGGTTGTATTAATTTACATTCCCACCAGCAGTGTATAAGTGTTCCTTTTTCACTCATATCCATACCAACATCTATTGTTGTGATGGTTAATATTAGTTGTCAGTTTGATTGGATTGAGGGATGCCTAGATGGCTGGTAAACTATTGCTTCTGAGTGTGTCTGTGAGGGTATTGGTAGAGGAGATTGACATTTGAGTCGGTGGACTGGGAGAGGAAGACCCATCCTCAATGTGGGAGGGCACCATCCACTTGGCTGCTAGCACAGCCAGGGAAAAGCAGGTGGAGGATTGTGGCATGACCTTGCTTGCTGGGTCTCCTGGCTTCCTTCTCTCTCCCATGCTGGATGCTTCCTCCTTCTCCTCCTGCCCCTGGACATCAGGATCCAGATTCTTTGGCCTTTGGACTCTGGGACTGAAGACAGCACTGTCAGCTCCCTGGTTTTGAGGCTTTTGGACTCAGACTGAACAACTGCTGGCCTCTCTCTTCCTCAGCTTGCAGATGGCCTATTGTGGGGCTTCGCCTTGTAATTGTGTGAGCCAATTCTCCCTAATAAACTTTCTTTCATATATAAATAGATCCTATTAGTTCTGTCCCTCCAGAGAACCCTGGCTCATACAATTGTCTTTTGACTTTTCAGTAATGGCCATTCTGGTTGGAGTAAAGTGGTATCTCATTGCTGTTTTAATTTGCATTTCCCTGATGATGAGTGACGTTGAGTATTTTTTCGTGTTTGTTGGCCATTTGTATATCTTCTTTGGGGAAATGTCTGTTCATGTCGTTTGCCCACTTTTTATTGGGATTATTTGTTTCTTGTTAATTTCCTTGGGTTCCCTGTAGATTCTGGACATTAGTACTTCACTGGAGGTACAGTTTGTAAATATTTTCTCTCATTCTATATGTTGTCTGTTTGCTCTGTTGATTATTTCTTTTGCCGTGCAGAAGCATTTTAGTTCTCCTAGGTATGATAAATGAATTCAGTAAACTCTCAGGTTACAAAATTAATGTACACAAATCAGTAGCACTGCTATATATGAACAACAATCAAGCTGAGAATTAAATCAGGAACTCAATCCCATTTACAATAGCTACAAAAAAAATAAATAAATAAAACACCTAGGAATATACTTAACCAAGGAGGTGAAAGCACTCTACAAGGAGAACCACAAAACACGGCTGAAAGAAATTATAGATGACACAAACAAATGGAAAAACATCCTATGCTCATGGGTCGGAAGAACCAATATCATGAAAATGACGATACTGCTGAAAACCATCAACATATTCAATGCAGTTCCTATCAAAATGCCAATGTCATTTTTCACAGAATTAGAAAAAACAATCCTAAAATCCCTATACAATCAAAAAAGGTTGTGAATAGCCAAAGCATCCTGAGGAAAAAGAACAAATCTGGAGGCATCATATTACCCAACTTCAAATTATATTACAAGACTGCGGTAACCAAAACAGTATGGTACTGATATAAAAATACCATAGACCAATGGGAACAGAATAGAGAACTCAGAAATAAATCCAAATATCTACAACCAACTGATCTTTGACAAACCAGACAAAAACAAATATTGGAGAAAGGACACCCTGTTCAATAAATGGTGCTGGGAAAACTGGATAGTCACATGTAGAAGAATGAAACGGAAGTGCTATCTCTCACCATATATACAAACTCAAGATTGGAGTAAAGACTTAAATCTAAGACCAAAACCCATAAAAAGTCTGGAAGAAAACCTAGAAAAAGCTCTTCTGGACATTGGCCTAGGCAAAGGATTTTTGACGAAGACCTCAAAAGCAAATGCAATAAATGCATGTTAATTTTTAAAATTAAAAAAATTTAAAACATGATATAATGTTATAAAAATGCCTGGCTCATACATATACACAATACTTCTTGGCTTCATGCTTCTTTTTGCTGGTTAAAAACATGATTCAAAAGATTCTATTGTATTAATGTGGGATGAATGAACATTTGTGACCAGCAACACAAAGAGGCCACCCCAGTTTCTAAGCAGCTTCCCAGCCTCTACTTTCACCTGACAATACCAGAAGGGCTCCCTGTAGTTTACCTCACCACCCTGTATCCCAGCCTCAGGGGGCCCTGCTGCCCTCTCATAAACTCATTGTGGTTAGGTTTCGGCAGCTGATAATGGTCATGACACCCCAATGGAGATTCTGGAGAGACAAGGCCAAAAGTAGTCTGACTCCACCCTGCCAAATCTTTGGGCTACTTTTTAAGCTGCTTGTGGCCCTGTGATGCATTCCCTGCAGTATGTTCTCCATACCCCCAATTAGGAGCCCTAAGGGGACAGCAGGGTCTCTGTCTGAGTCACCTCAGTGTCCCTAGAGCCTGGTCCAGAAGAGGTTATGGATGAGGCAGAAAGGTGCTCAGCAGGACAGCCCTGCCAGGCTGGTCATGTCCTCAGACCCCAAAGGAGAGCTCTTTGAGGGTCAAGACCATGTCTTCTCTAGCCTTATAAGCCCTAGTGGGTTCGTTTCAGGCCCGGTGATGGTGGTGCATGAGGCAGCACCTAGACCTGCTCTAGGCTGAAGTCAATGTATGGCCAAAGGTAGAGTTGTTGCCTGCCTCCCTCCAGCAGAGGAAAGGGCTCCTGGGGGGTGTTGAAAATTAGAAAAAATATTCAACGCCACTTGATAAAGCATTCAGAACCACTGAGATAGCTATAGGGACTACTGAAATGGGATTTTGCAGTGGGAAAGGGATTGGGCTTAACTTCAAATACAGCACAGGGAAGCGAGAACTTACAGCCAAGGAGCAGGGTGGGAGGGAATGGATGGAAAAATACTAGGAGGAAACATCAGGGGTCAGGGGATTCTGGCTAAACTGACCTAACAGGATTCTTGCTGAGGACAGGCCGGGGTGACCAGACATCACCTGGAGGAACTGGGTCAGATAGTGAGGGTGTTCAAATACTAAAGGTGGGGGGAGTCTTGATAAACCTGAATGTTTCAAGGAAGTGCACAGCTGGGGTTGGGTGGTGGGGGGTGATTCAAGAGCCTGACTAAAGTTTGGACAAGTGAAAAATTGTTGTCTGAGAACATGTGCACACTGGACCCAGGCCCGCTCTTCCCCTACCTTACTAATGAAGTGCCCTTGTGCGTCCTGGTGACTCTTCATGAAGCAGGAGTTAGAGAACAAATCAGCACGAAATAATATTTTTACTAAATTTCTGCTCTCCAGCCTGTGCAGTTGTATCAACTTGTTAGTGGGCCTCTGGGAACGCCACGGTGCATACTGATGTCGGTTCATGCCAATTACGAGGCTGAGTGATGAAATAGCCTTGTATCATTTCACCAGCACATGGGAACAGCAGGTGAATGCTATAGTTTATGATTTTCAATTATAAATCAAATAGACTGAGTTCTCGCTTCTCTTAATAAAGGCTGTAAAAGCGCTGAAGTGTGGACAAGCTTCTGCCTGGGAAAGAAAAACAGGTTGAGTCTATAAGCTATCACTTGTGTGGTGTTTTTGTTTTTGCCACCGTCTGGTGTATTTAGTGTTTGGAAGGACATTTTAGAATATGTGTGCTGGGAGAAGCGAGAGGCAAGAGGGTCCTGTTAATTACCTTGGATGTGCTTGGACAATATACACAACAGACAGAGTCATCTAAATGTCCCTCTGCTCCTCCTAATCCAGTCTTTGCAGTCCCATAGGAGGTTCTTCAGCAAAAGAGGCCAGGGCATTTACAGTGGACTTCTGGGGGTCATTTTCCCACTGGACCAAGAGATGACATGGTGTTTTGGGTTTGTCATTAGTTCAAGAGTGGATGGAAAACCAGAGAGAACGGGGAGCAATGCCAGTTCTGTCCATCTTGAGAGAATTTGGTGGTTTCCTTTGAGTATCTTGACTCTGCTTGGATAAGCCAATTAATTCTGAGCAATGCTATGGGTTGAATGTACCCTCTAAAACTCATGTTGAAATTTAATTGCCATAATAGTGTTGAGAAAAGATGATTAATGGATTATTGTCATTATTGCAGGAGTGGGTTATTGCAGGAGCTGGTTGATTTTCACAGGAGTGGGCTCCTGATAGGGGATGTGTGTAGCCCCCATTTTCTCTCTGTCTCTCACACTAGCTCATCATATGATTCTTCTCTATGGATGACCCCAATCAGATGCCAGAACCATGCTCTTCAACTTCACAACCTCCAGAGCTGTGAGCCAAATAAACCTCCATTGTTTATAAATTACCTATTTTGTTGTACTTTGTTATAGCAGCAGAAAATGACTAAGACAGGCAATGCTCCTAACCTCTCCATTCCCAACTTGCTTCATCTACAAATGATGACAGTAATAAATATCTTGACATAGAACATGGCTGCTCACAAACCAATTCCTGGGCAGCAGATTAGTGTTGGAAGGGGAAAAAATGGACTGGTTCAAGAGACAAAAGAACACCTGAGATGCAGTAGACAAAAGATGGAGAGCCAGTATGTGTCTATTTGTGTCTGGTTGAAACATCTAAAGACATAGAATTGAAGCAAACATGGAAGAGAGGGAAGATGAGTTTCCTGCCTTGAGGAAACAGCTCATCTATCAGGTGGAAATGGCTTACCACATTAAATTTGAAATGAGATATATCCAGTGAAAATCGTAAACTCTAAGGATAAAAAATACTTGGTAAAAACCTCAGGAGAAGAGAGAAGCTATGACAAAATGAAGAAAAATTCGTTTGGCCTCAGATTTGTCTTTGGCTACATCTAATGCCCAAAGATAATGGGACCACCTTTGCCAGCAACTTTATCAAGTGTGTTAATTGGTTTTTATGGTAATAAGCCAAGGGCCTAGGAATTTCAAGACCTTATAGCCAGTCTTGCTCTGCGCAGGGTCTCATCAGGGCAGCGTGTGCAAGAAAAGATAGCTGGAGGATGAATGGTGGTCCCCAGGGCAGGTGTCTCTGAGAGCTGGAGCAGGGTAGCCCCCACTTCTTGTCCCCCAAATCCTTGATAGCTGAGTCTACTGAGAAGGGAGCTAGAGCAATGAAAAAATGGAGACCTGATGGTACTAGGATTCAGGGCCTTTGGGAGGTGATGAGTTTGTGAGGGTGGAGCCCTCACGAATGGGATTGATGCCCTTATAAAAATGACTCCAAAGAGCTACTGTGCCCCTCCCACCATGTGAGGACACAGTGAGACGGTGGCAGTCTTCAACCTAGAAGAGGCCCTCACAGAACCCAACCATGCTGGCACTCTGACCTTGAACTTCCAGCCTCCAGAACTGTGAGAAATAAATTTCTGTTGTTTACAAGCCACCCAGCGTATGGTGGTTTGTTATAGCAGCCTGAATGAAGATATTCTTCTTTTGAGCTCTCAGGGACTTAAAAGCCAAGACTATGTAGCCATTTCCCAGTCCAGAAACCTCTGTGAATCTGAGTTCTTTAGAAGACCATGACCCAATACTTCCTCATTTCTCAAACAGGCAGCACTAAAATAGAGTGTCAAATGAAAACAAATGTGTAAATAAGGAGAGACTTCATTCAAAAGGATTATTGTGATAAAAGGAAGGGGGGAGCTATTGCAGTAGGGGGAACAATCTGACAGTAACAGCTGCAGGCATCTCAAAGTTCTGTTGGAAAGAAACTTTCTTTTATGGGGAGAACCAGACAAGGCCAAAAAATAATTGCGTGTGGGGGAGTGGGTGGTGAGATCAGGGTTGATCAGTTGGGGAAAGTCTTTCCTTGCAGTCATTTAACTGTGGGGAGGGGCTATTTAGGAGGGGCTGTTTGCTGGCTCAGGCTGAAGGAGGGTCAATGTTCTGGGTCCTGAGAAGAGGGAGAGAAGCTGAACTAAAGTTTAATCGAGTCAGTTAACAAGTCTCTTTGTTCTGATTGATCAATGGGATAACAGTTCAGGCCATCATTAAGAGGTGCAGAATAAGAATTTGGAGGGTGTGTCTGGACTTGTCTTGGGTAAAGAAGGGAGCATCCATGAGTCTTATCTGAATCATGTGGGGAGGGGATCTTCTTTGTCATAAGCAGTTTCCTGGAACACAAAAGGGTAAGATGATTTCCTAATACTCACTGTTTTCCAGGAGCTCAGGGCTCAGGTAAAGTCCAACGTTGTCAACAACTTAGGTCCTGATGGTGGTGATGATGATGGCAATAATGATGATGATGATGGCAATGATGGCAATAATGATGATGATGATGGCGATGATGGCAATGATGATGATGATAGTGATAATAGTGATGATGGTGATGGTGATGATGGCAATGATGATGATGGTGATAATGGTGATGATATGATGATGGTGGTGATGGTGATGGTACTAATGATAGTGATGATGATAATGATGGTGATGATGATGACAATGATCATAATTATAATGAAGTAACATTCTTATAAGTTTTTCATGTGTTTTGTTTTAATTACAAGGTAAATACTACAATCCATTCAGTTCATTTATGGAACTGAAACACAGATGATTGATTAACTTGCCCAAGGTTCTGCCACTGCCTGTTTTTGCAGAAAGTTGGGTTTATACCAGGTGACCCTGCTCCAGCACCCACAATCTTGCTACTGTGCTCCACTGTTGCTAAAATGGGTCAAAGGGAGAGCATGGCTTAGTATAGCCCCAAGGCCATACTGCCTGCCAAACCCCAAATGAACCCTGTATTCTAATTCCTATTATAGCTGATCAGAGATAATTCCACAAACATTACCAGATGACAGCACAAATTACCCCAGCTTTGAACAATTTGAATTCACTTTTATTAATACATTCCTACCAATGCATGAAGTCCCTGAATTAGTTTCCTAAATGTGCTGTAACAACTAACCATGAACATGGTGGCTTAAAGCAACAGTTTATTCTCTCACAATTCTGGAGGCCAGAAGTCAGAAACCAAGGAATCAGCAGGGCCATGCTCCCTGTAGAGGCTTCAGGGGAGAAGCCTTCTTGCTTTCTCCAGTCTCTGATGGCTCCTGGCATCTTTTCGTTTATGGCTGCACCACTCCAGCCTCTGCCTTCATCTCCATGAGGCCTTCTCTCCTGTGTCTCTGTCTCAAATCCGGTTTCCTCTTACAAGGATTTGAGGCCTATCTTAATGAACAGTGAACACCCATCTTGAGATTCTTAATTACATCTGCAAAGACTGTATTTCCAAATACAGTTGCACACACAGGTTTCAGGAATTGGGGCATGGATGTATCTCTTTGGGGCCACCATTCAAACCACTGCAGTCCCCAAATGAAATTCCTGCCCTAGCTCAGCCAGAAGGGTCTCCTTCAGTGTATTGGTGAGGTTGCCCATCTGCAAAACATCCTCTGGAGTGGGCAGATTGCTTCAGCACTTCCACGTGGAAGAGAATGGGAACCTCAGGTCCCAATGGGGTCACACTTCTCTTTCAACTCTTCCAGGTGGGGAGAGCAGGAACCCAGGCTCCAGTGGTTCCACCTCCTCACACTCCAGAGGGGCAGCAGGATGCCCCACAGCCCCCTGGGAAGCCTCTCACCTGCAGGGCTGAGAGTAGGAAGCAGTCAGCCACAGCATTTACTAAGGAAAGTGGCACTCCACTGCTGCTATGGTGCAGGCAACGGCGGTAGCCAGAGAGCAAAGAAGAAAGAACAGAAAGAAACCCTGGATCTTGGTTTCAAACTTGCCAAGACATTCAGTCTCTTCCAGTTGTCTGGATTCCAGGACTGTGAACGTAACCCAATTGGGAAATGTCTTCCACCAGGAAATGGGTCAAGTTGCTGTCTGATTTTCTTGAACCTGGTGGGAGCCTAAGGTTTCTCCAGTTCATGTGGCTGTGGGAGATAGAGTCTTCAGAGGTCAAAGAGAAACCAATGAAGCTGTCACCACCTGCAGCCCTGAAGCCATTCCTAGGCTTTGCCCTTCCATGGGTTGCCTCTCTAAGGGTCTTGTTAGCTTTCATGACATCAGCTGCATCTCACATGTTCCTTTCTTTTTTCTGCTTCACCTTCGCAAACACTCCTGTCCCTTGGTCATGACAGACAGGTAGGATTGGACGTGGACTTGAGAAGGCTGGGAAATAAAGGAGGGATCCCTGATCCCGGAAGTCTCAGCATCCCCTGTCCATGAAAACCACTCTAGCACTGAGCCCAACGCTGCTGCCTCTGCTGGCTGCAGAGAGGCCTGTCCTGTTCTCGAATGAATGATTTTTCTCACAAAATACTGACATATGCAAGATCACAAGTCTATGCCTGCACAAGAACCTCGGATACCTCATGAGACCTACTGCACCCAATGCTAACTGCTCTGCGTGCACCTCTGGAACCTCACTGGTTACCAAGATGCTGGCTTCCATGTGAGCTTGAGGTAGAGTTAAGAAAGAAAGTCCTAACAAGGGAGGGATCCCCTATGTCCTAATCCTCCTCCCCCCAGCCTTCCAGCTTGAGGGAGTCATACTCACAGGTGCTTTTTTAGAGATCTTCTTAGGCCTGTAGTCCTAACAATTCTTCCTGTGACTCTATTTTGTGACCTGTTTACCAAAAAAGCATGCTTACAGGGAAGGAAGGGGCAGGAAGAACAGTGTCCACTGCTTCTGCCAAGGTTTGAAGATAAAATCTTTATAATCCAGTAATTTGGAAATCAGGTTTGACTGGATTCGATTGATTGATTTTTTTTTTTTTTTTTTTTTTTTGAGACGGAGTCTCGCTCTGTCGCCCAGGCTGGAGTGCAGTGGCGCGATCTCGGCTCACTACAAGCTCCGCCTCCCGGGTTCACGCCATTCTCCTGCGATTGATCTTTTAAAGTATGAAGGGACCAGGCAAAAAATCACCCCCCACCTACAGACACAATCACACACCCACAATTCCTGTCCTGTGTAACCTTCTTTAGATATCATTTGGAGATATATGCCAATCAAGCAACAGATGAAACACATTAAGAGCGCAATAATGATAAAGTGGTGGCAGAACAGGATTTATTCTGAGAATTAGCATTCTCTAAATACAGAGTAATTTTTGAAATTCTGAAGGAAAAAAATCTTGTACATTATATACATAATTTACATATATAAAGAGAGAGAGAGTAACATAAGGGTTTGATGTATCATGTAACATAAGTTCAGATTGTCAGCCCTCTGGAGATGGTATGGCATCTCCATGATGCTGCTGGAGACGATATGCCTGCTTCTCTGTCCTGGCTTCACAGTCACTTACCCTTAGCCTTTACCCTCAGAGGGCCCTGGAGTCCACGATGACTGTGGGAACTGGAGGGCAGCAGGGGTAAAGAAGGGAACACAGTGACCCCCCTGCCAGTGGATTCCCTTCCCTAGGTCCCATTCAACACTTTCTCCTTCTGTCTCCTTGGCCAGAAAGCCACATGACTATCCCTGCTTCAGGGTAGATGGAGCTATTGAGCTGGGCACTCTGATGCCTTACATAAAAGTGTTTTTGTTTTTCACCAAGGATGAAAGAGAGAATGGTACTGTGGTCACCTACCCATTTCTGCCATTGAGGGGCAATAATAGATCAGGCAGAAGTTTCACAGTCATTCCAATATTAATGTCAAAGAAGAATTCATGACAAGACGCATCACAAAGCAGAGCTTATGATTTTATAGAGATAAATGCTAAACTCACAGACATAGAAAACTTTGCGAACAACAGACCATTATGTATAACAGAAATAGTTGAAAGAGTATTAGATAAGACACGGAGAGACTGGCAATAGCACAATGGTAGCAAAATTATTTACACAATTACTTCCCTTTGTAGCATGTTAGTAAGATAAATCATCATAATAGATTATAAATAATGACTCATATTAAGGCAATATAGGATCTAATTGTCATTAATTAGGATAATTTACGCATTCACTCCACAAATAAATACTAATGGAGTGCCTACTATGTTCCAGGCAATGTTTGTGTGCTGGGACACAGCAGGGTGAAACCATCCCCTGTCCCTGTGTAATGTGCATGCTGGGAAAGGTTGATTGGAGACATATTGAAATATGAATCATGTAGAGAACATCTCTTCTTTTCCAGAGCTGTTGAAGCATTTATAAAATTTGATGAACTCTTAAACCATAAAAACCAGCAATCTCTTATAAAAAGCAGAAATTGTTCAAATTACTTTTGCAAGCTACAATGTCATAAAGCCAGAAAATAATAAGACAATTTTAGAATGATGGAATATAAATGTTCTCTTAACTATTAGGAAAGAGGAGAAGAAGAAAAAAAAGAAGCCAATATTTCAATTATAGACTATGTTGAACGCTATGTACCCAAGCTTATGGCATTCGGCCAGAACAATCCTCAAGGGAAAATGCATAAGCAGGAATTACTTTATTATCTAAAACAGAAAATGACAAAAATATAGCAATTATATTTGTCAGCTTTGGGTGTATAACAAACCACCCCAAAACTTAGTGGTTTAAAGCAACCACTGTGTTGAACTCTGCGGGACAGTTGGGTCACTCCTTTGATCTGGGTTGGCATGGCTGGTTTCTGTTGGTTCTTTCATATGTGTGTTGTCAGCTGGTGGGCAGAATAGCTGGTCTCGAATCACCTTATCTAGATAGCTGATCTAAAATCACCTTATCTACATATCCGGTGGTGGGCAGGTTGTTGGCTGGGGCACATTAGAGCTTCTTCATGTGTTCTTTCTCTAGGAGGTCAGCTTGGGTTTATTCTTATGATGGTCTCAGGGTTCCAAGTGCAGCAACAAAGAGCCAGTCCCAGTACAGAAGAGCTTTCAAGACTCTGTGTCATGTTTCTTATTAACTTGTGGACGAAGGCAAGTCACATGGCAAAGCCCAGAGTCAGTGTGAGAAGGGACTAACCAAGGGCAAGGATACAGACAGGGCCATTGTTGTAGCCATTCTTGCTAACAATCTATTTCTGACTTTTAATGAAAACACATGGAAAACCATAAAAAACAATGTTACAAAAGCAGAAAAAATATTAAATAATAAAGATACATGCAGAAACAAGTGGTGTAGAAGATAGAAAAGGCATAGAGTTGGTGAATATATTCGAGGGCTTATTCTTTGTAATAAAAACAAGAAAATCAATAAACATCAGCAAACATGAACCACAAAACAGAATGAAACACAAATCTAGTAAAAGCAAAACTATTGTGACAGAAAGTAGGTCAGTAGTGGTCAGACACTGGGGTTGAGTGGATGGGGTTAATTGCAATGTATGTGAGGAGAATTTTGGGGTAATGGACCTATCTGATATTTTGATAGTGTTGGTGGTTACATGACTATACAGATTTATCACATTAAATTGTATAATTAATACTGGAAAAAAAATTTTCATTTCCATTTATAGAGGACTAATTTGCTTTAGACCATTCCTTCCACTGATAAAGATAACAGCTTGGGGAAATACAAAAGTAATCTACTGGAAAATATCAGAAACTATAGAGACTGTCAGGACTTGGGTGGTTAAAACTCTAGGGATAATTTCTAGAGAGAAACAGAGAGCAGAACCCAACATTTGGCAATGTTTTTTCCCTTCAAGGTATTTGCTGATTTGCTAGCTGTGGCTAAAAGGCTGAGAGACTGACTAGACATTTTACAAACCCATGGAGCTCTGGGAACAAAATTGGAGTTCATGGCTTGTCAAAATGAGAGACTTGATACACATTGAGGATTTCAGCAGAAAACTCCAATATTCTATGCTCTGGGGTACAAGTAAAGCCTTCACAAAGCTAGTAAAGTCCATCGATGCTAGGAATAAACTGCATCAACTAATGAGCAAAATAACCAGCTAATATCATAATGACAGGATCAAGTTCACACATAACAATATTAACCTTAAATGTAAATGGACTAAATGGTCCAATTAAAAGACACAGACTACCAAACTGGATAAAGAGTCAAGACTCATCAGTTTGCTGTATTCAGGAGACCCATCTCACATGCAGAGACACACATAGGCTCAAAATAAAGGGATGGAGGAAGATCTACCAAGCAAATGGAGAACAAAAAGAAAGCAGGGGTTGCAATCCTATTCTCTGATAAAACAGACTTTAAACCATCAAAGATCAAAAGAGACAAAGAAGGCCATTACATAATGGTAAAGGGATCAATTCATCAGGAAGAGGTAACTATCCTAAATATATATGCACCCAATACAGGAGCACCCAGATTCATAAAGCAAGTCCTTAGAGACTTATAAAGAGACTTAGACTCCCATACAATAATAATGGGAGATTTCAACACCCCACTGTCAACATTAGACAGATCAATGAGACAGAAAGTCAACAAGGCTATCCAGGAATTGAACTCAGCTATGCACCAAGCGGACCTAATAGACATCTGCAGAACTCTCCACCCCAAATCAACAGAATATACATTCTTCTCAGCACCACATTGCACTTATTCCAAAAAAGACCACATAGTTGGAAGTAAAGCACTCCTCAGCAAATGTAAAAGAACAGAAATTATAACAAACTGTCTCTCTGACCACAGTGCAATCAAACTAGAACTCAGGACTAAGAAATTCAATCAAAACCGCTCAACTACATGGAAACTGAACAACCTGCTCCTGAATGACTACTGGGTACATAACGAAATGAAAGCAGAAATAAAGATGTTCTTTGAATCCAATGAGAACAAAGATACAACATACCAGAATCTCTGGGACACATTTAAAGCAGTATGTAGAGGGAAATTTATAGCACTAAGTGCCCACAAGAGAAAGCAGGAAAGATCTAAAATTGACACTCTAACATCACAATTAAAAGAACTAGAGAGGCAAGAGCAAACACATTCAAAAGCTAGCAGAAGGCAAGAAATAACTAAGATCAGAGCAGAACTGAAGGAGATAGAGACACAAAAAACCCTCCAAAAAATCAATGAATCCAGGAGCTGGTTTTTTGAAAAGATCAACAAAATTGATAGAGTGCTAGCAAGACTAATAAAGAAGAAAAGAGAGAAGAATCAAATAGACACAATAAAAAATGATAAAGGGGATATCACCACCAACCCCACAGAAATACAAACTACCATCAGAGAATAGTATAAACACCTCCACACAAATAAACTAGAAAACCTAGAAGAAATGGATAATTTCCTGGACACTTTCACTCTCCCAAGACTAAACCAGGAAGAAGTTGAATCCCTGAAAAGACCAATAGCAGGCTCTGAAATTGAGGCAATAATTAATAGCCTACCAACCAAAAAAATCCAGAACCAGACGGATTCACAGCTGAATTCTACCAGAGGTACGAGGAGGAGTTGGTACCATTCCTTCTGAAACTATTCCAATCAATAGAAAAAGAATGAATCCTCCCTAACTCATTTTACGAGGCCAACATCATCCTGATACCAAAGCCTGACAGAGATACAACAAAAAAAGAGAATTTTAGACCAATATCCCTGATGAACATCAATGCAAAAATCCTCAATAAAATACTGGCAAACCGAATCCAGCAGCACATCAAAAAGCTTGTCCACCATGATCAAGTGGGCTTCATCCCTGGGATGCAAGGCTGGTTCAATGTACGCAAATCAATAAACGTAATCCAGCATATAAACAGAACCAAAGACGAAAACACTTGATTATCTCAATAGATGCAGAAAAGGCCTTTGACAAAATTCAACAGCCCTTCATGCTAAAAACTCTCAATAAATTCGGTATTGATGGAACATTTCTCAAAGTAATAAGAGCTATTTATGACAAACCCACAGGCAATATCATACTAAATGGGCAAAAACTGGAAGCATTCCCTTTGAAAACTGGCATAAGACAGGGATGCCCTCTCTCACCCCTCCTATTCAACATAGTGTTGGAAGTTCTGGCTAGGGCAATCAGGCAAGAGAAAGAAATCAAGGGTATTCAGTTAGGAAAAGAAGAAGTCAAATTGTCCCTGTTTGCAGATGACATGATTGTATATTTAGAAAACCCCATCTTCTCAGCCCAAAATCTCCTTAAGCTGATAAGCAACTTCAGCAAAGTCTCAGGATACAAAATCAATGTGCAAAAATCACAAGCATTCTTATACACCAGGAACAGGCAAACAGAGAGCCGAATCATGAATGAACTCCCATTCACAATAGCTTCAAAGAGAATAAAACACCTAGGAATCCAACTTACAAGGGATGTAAAGGACCTCTTCAAGGAGAACTACAAACCATGTTCAGTGAAATAAAAGAGGACACAAACAAATGGAAGAACATACCATGCTCATGGATAGGAAGAATCAATATTGTGAAAATGGCCATACTGCCCAAGGTAATTTATAGATTCAATGCCATCCCCATTAAGCTACCAATGACTTTCTTCACAGAATTGGAAAAAACTGCTTTAAAGTTCATATGGAACCAAAAAAGACCCTGCATTGCCAAGACAATCCTAAGCCAAAAGAACAAAGCTGGAGGCATGCTACCTGACTTCAAACTATACTACAAGGCTACAGTAACCAAAACAGCATGGTACCAGTACCAAAACAGAGATATAGACCAATGGAACAGAACAGAGTCCTCAGAAACAATACCACACATCTACAGCCACCTGATCTTTGACAAACCTGACAAAAACAAGAAATGGGGAAAGGATTCCCTATTTAATAAATGGTGCTGGGAAAATTGGCTAGCCATAAGTAGAAAGCTGAAACTGGATCCTTTCCTTACTGCTTATATGAAAATTAATTCAAGATGGATTAGAGACTTAAATGTTAGACCTAAAACCATAAAAACCCTAGAAGAAAACCTAGGTAATACCATTCAGGACATAGGCATGGGCAAGGACTTCATGTCTAAAACACCAAAAGCAATGGCAACAAAAGCCAAAATTGACAAATGGGATCTAATTAAACTAAAGAGCTTCTGCACAGCAAAGGAAACTACCATCAGAGTGATCAGGCAACCTACAGAATGGGAGAAAATTTTTGCAATCTACTCATCTGACAAAGGGCTAATATCCAGAACCTATAAAGAACTCAAATTTACAAGAAAAAAAAAACCCCATCAAAAAGTGGGCAAAGCATATGAACAGATGCTTCTCAAAAGAAGACATTCATACAGCCAACAGACACATGAAAAAATGGTCATCATCACTTGCCATCAGAGAAATGCAAATCAAAACCACAATGAGATGCCATCTCACACCAGTTAGAATGGCAATCATTAAAAAATCAGGAAACAACAGATGCTGGAGAGGATGTGGAGAAATAGGAACACTTTCACACAGTTGGTGGGACTGTAAACTAGTTCAACCATTGTGGAAAACAGTGTGGCGATTCCTCAAGGATCTAGAACGAGAAATACCATTCAACCCAGCCATCCCATTACTGGGTATACACCCAAAGGATTATAAGTCATGCTGCTATAAAGACACATGCACATGTACGTTTATTGTGGCACTATTCACAATAGCAAAGACTTGGAATCAACCCAAATGTCCCTCAGTGACAGACTGGATTAAGAAAATGTGGTGCATATACACCATGGAATACTATGCAGCCATAAAAAA
Organism: Piliocolobus tephrosceles; assembly: GCF_002776525.5. Taxonomy (NCBI): domain Eukaryota; kingdom Metazoa; phylum Chordata; class Mammalia; order Primates; family Cercopithecidae; genus Piliocolobus; species Piliocolobus tephrosceles. Next base: position 29,306,888 of record NC_045452.1, on the reverse strand, counting down.
GGGATGAGTTCGTGTCCTTTGTAGGGACATGGACATAGCTGGAAACCATCATTCTCAGCAAACTATCGCAAGAGCAGAAAACCAAATACCGCATAGTCTCACTCATAGGTGCGAATTGAACAATGAGATCACTTGGACACAGGAAGGGGAACATCACACACCGGGTCATATTGTGGGGAGGGGGGATAGCATTAGGAGATATACCTAATGTAAAGGGCAAGTTAATGGGTGCAGCACACCAACATGACTCATGTATACCTATGTAACAAACCTGCACATTGTGCACATGTACCCTAGAACTTAAGATAAATAAATAAAAAATAAAAAAAGAGAAAAGCTCTCACCAAGACTCAGGGCCAACTTCCAATCATCTTCATCTTCATCTCAGAGATCTGCTTTACTTGAGTTGCCTGTAAAATTGAAAAATATTGCCTCTGCAGAATGGCTGCATCATCCAGAGGCTCAAATGACCTCTACAATATTCCAAGTACAATGCCCAGCATTCAGATACAAAGATCATGTTAGCGGGAAACAGAAAACTTTAAAAAACTAAAATAAAAATTCTAGAACACACAAAAAAAGGAAAATAAAGATTTCAAAACACTTTCAAAAACTCAAAAATTTTGTCAGCAATTTAGACATAGCTTAAAAGAAAATAAAGTGGAATACAGGTTAGAATAAAATATCCAATAAATTGAGAACATATGAAAAATATTATGTAGACTATAAGACACATGTGGGCCACAGTGAGAAGGTCTGCCATATGTATAATTTCAGTCCCAAAGGCCGAGGTAAAAAAGAGGCTGGCAGATGCAATCTTTGAAGACAATAACCACTCCCACCAAGTTTCAGAATTGGCAAAAGACATTAAGCCATAGGAGAAACTAATTACTAAAGCATATCCCAGGCCCATCGTGGTAAAACTGATGAAGCTAGACAGAGAGATACTTCCCAATTTATTTCATAAGGCCAGCATAACCTTAATAGCCAAGCTTGACAAATGTTTAAAAGAAAAAAAATAGAACAATTTATTTCATGAATATAAACGTAAATATACTGAATAAAAATCAGCAAAATGAATCTAGCAGTATATAGAGATAATACATAATAGCCATGTTGGTGTTCTTTCAGGAAGTTTAGTTGGATTTAACATTAGAAAATTATTCCTTGTAACATTCCATTAAGTCAGAATAAAAGGGTAAAATTACATGATGCAGCAAAGCAAAGTATTTGAGAAAATTCAACACCAAAGTAATACAACAATTTTAGAAGACTAGAAATAAAGTAAGTCAGTTATTTAATATGTAAAAGAATATTTACTGGAAAGAAACAACAAAAAGCCTCATACTTATCAAAAACTTTTGAGATCTAGAAGGAGAAAAGAATGCCTATTACCACTTGCGATCAGTATTTTACTTGACGTTTTAACCAGAAAAAAGGGCAAAAAGGAAACTGAATGTAGAATTGGAAAGCAAGAAATGAAACTGTCATTACCTCAAATGATTATATACTTAAAGAATCCAAAAGAAAATACAAATACAGTATTAGAATTAACAAGTGAATTTGGCAGGGTTTTGGAAATGAGTCAATATACAAAAATCAACTATATTTCTTTGGAATGGTCCCAATGTCTGGAAACGTATATTATTTTCTCCTGTACTGTAATATATCAATAAATCATTTACCAAGTATTTGTCTATCTTTCCATACTTGGTGGTCTCATGTATATATCACACAAATTAGAAAATAAAATTTAAAAATAACACGTAAAATCACATTTGAGAGAGCATCCCAAAACTCAGGTAAACACGGAGCTCTCTACATAGGAAATGACAAAACATTACTGAGGACAAAGGATAAAACATTATTGAGAGAGGTTAAAAAACATTGTTGGCCGGGTGCGGTGGTTCACACCTGTAATCCCAGCACTTTGGGAGGCCGAGGCAGGTGGATCACAAGGTCAGCAGATTGAGACCATCCTGCCTAACACGGTTAAACTCCATCTCTGCCAAAAATACAAAAAATTAGCCGGGTATGGTGGCGGGCGCCTATAGTCCCAGCTACTCAGGAGGCTGAGGCAGGAGAATGGCGTGAACCTGGGAGGCTGAGCTTGCAGTGAGCCGAGATCGCTCCACTGTACTCCAGCCTGGGCAACAGAGTGAGACCCCATCCCAAAAAAAAAATTGTTTAAATTGGGAGAGATTAAAAACCATTTTGAGAGAGATGAAACATTAAACATTGAGAGAGATTAAAAAACATTAACATTTAAAAAATTAAATGTCAAACATTGAGATAGATTTAAAAACATATTGAGAGAGATTAAAAAACATTGTTGAGAGAGATTAAAAAAATTATTGAGAGAGATTAAAGACCTAAATAAATTAAGGGCTGGATCCACTTCTGTGTTCATAATTTCCCATGAGAGCCAAGCACGTGTGTTTCTTCCCCAGTCTCTGTCCCGTAACAGCCACACTGTTACAATTGGTGATAGTATTTACACCACAGAGTATTTACACCACAGAGTATTTACACCACATAGTATTTATACCACAGAGTATTTACTTTAAAAGCTGTTAACTTAAAATTGGTGATAGTATTTACACCACAGAAATTGGCAACTGCTTCAAAACATGTTTTCCCTTGAAGAAACTATTGTTCACAATTAACCAGCATGTCAATATCATATTAATATGATAGGAATATGATATTCATTCATGAATACATGAATACAATATTTATAAATTGAAAAACTAAATATCATAAAGATATCCATTTTGGGCACTTTCATCTATAGCTCCAAGGCAATTTCTATAAAAGTTTCTGCAAGTTTTCTGAGGACATTTATAAAAGGTTTTAAAATTTACCAAGGGTAACCAAGGTGATATTGAATAAGAACAATGGTGGGAGAGTTAAAGTTTTAAAATTTACCAAGAATAACCAAAGCAATATCGAATAAGAACAGTGGTGGCAGCCTTAAACAACCGATTATCGAAGTTGCTTATAAAGCAGTAGTAATTAGGATAATTGGATATTAGTATAAGGATGGACAAATAGATCAGTGGAACAGAATAGAGACTCTAGAAACAGCCCACACATTTGTTGGCACTTGATTTATGATCCTGTGGACCAGTGGCAGAGAGGCTGTTAAATGGTCACAGGGAAAAAATCTTGCCATGTATACAAGTCTATTGCACATGCAGGTCTACTGTAAATCCAAATCTGAGTGGTAAGCAATAATGTCTATAGTGGAAAATGTAGAAGAATAGCATCATGACCTTGGAACAGGCAAAGTGTTCTTAAACTAGACACAGAAAGTACCAATCACAAAAGGAAAACACCAGATAACTGAACTACATTAAAATTAGGAAGCTCTGGCCATCAAAAGATATAATTCAGAAAGTGAAAGGACAAGCCAGCATTTACAGTACATATACCCAACAAAGTGCCCATACCTGTATTACATAAAGAACTATTTTGAGGCTGGGCACTGTGGCTCATGCCAGTAAACCCAGCATTATGGGAAGCCAAGGTGGATGGATCACTTGAGGCCAGGAGTTTAAGACCAGCCTAGGCAACATGGTGAAATGCCGTCTCTACCAAAAATACCAAAAAAATTAGCCAGGTGTGGTGGTACATGCCTGTAATCCCAGCTACTCTGGAGGCTGAGGCATGAGAATTGCTTGAACCCTGGAGGCAGAGATTGCAGTAAGCCGAGATTGCATCACTGCACTTCAGCCTGGGTGACAGAGTGACTGTGTCTCAAAAAAAAAAAAACAAACAAGCTATTTTAGACAAATAAGAAAATAACCCAATGGAAATATGGAAAAAAACGTTGAGAAAAAATAGCCAATGCCATTATTTATCAAAGAAATACACACGAAAACTACAATAACATCCCAGACCAACCACAATGGTTAAAATTGTAAAAGATAAAACATATTAATGTTTGCAAGGATTTGGAGGAACTGGAACTGTTATCCATTGCTTCTGGGAGTGTACTTAGAATGACTTATTTTGGAAAACTGGTAGTGCATACACTACCAGTATGCTCAGTAAGCAATAGTGATTAGGATAACTGGATACCAGTGTAAGGGTAGATAAATAAATCAGTGGAACAGAATAGAGAGTGTAGAAACAGTCCACACATTTGTTGGCACTTGATTTATGATCTACGCCCCACAATTCCTGTTTTTAAATATATAGTCTATAAAAATACATACATGTGTGTACCAAAATATATGTGAGCAATCCAAATATTCATCGACTATAGACTATAGAATGGAAGGAAAACCACTGTGGCATGCACTTACGATAGACAATGATGCAGAGCAAAAATTTATAAACTCTTGTCCCAGTCAGCCACAAGGATGAATCTCACATAACAACACATGCAAAAATCCAGACCTGTGAGAATGTGTGTTGTGTGATTCCATTCTATAATGCTCAAAATTGGTCACGACGAATCTATGGGATTAAGAGTCTGGTAATTGTTACCTTTTGAAAAGGGATTAAGTACCTGTGGGGGAAGGTAAGGGTGATGTAATAGCTAGTCTTGATGTTTTTTTTGTTTGTTTGTTTGTTTTTGTTTTTGAGATGGAGTCTCACTCTGTCACCCAGGCTGGAGTGCAGTGGCATGATCTCAGTTCACTGTAAGCTCCACCTCCCAGGTTCATGCCATTCCTGCCTCAGCCTCTTGAGTAGCTGGGACTACAGGCGCCCGCCACCACGCCCGGCTAATTTTTTTGTATTTTTAGTGGAGACAGGGTTTCACTGTGTTAGCCAGGATGGTCTCGATCTCCTGACCTCGTGATCCACCCGCCTCGGCCTCCCAAAGTGCTGGGGCGTGAGCCACCGTGCCCCACCAATGTTTTGTATTTTCACTTGCCTAGTGGTAACTTGAATATGTTCACTTTGTAATCATTTATTGAGCTGTAAACCATTTATTTTGTACACTTTTTCTTATAGATGCTAACAAAACACCCACATACACTGCCAAACAACTCGTGGATACAAGATGAAACCACAGTAGGATTAAATATATCTACAATTGAATGATAACCCATCTTTGCATGGTTCTTTTAGCCAACTTTATAGCCATATTTATACTGGAGAAGAGGAAAGTTTCAAAAGTGAACTGTGTATTCATATTAAAGTAAGAAAAAGAATAGATTTAAAAAAGGAGAAAGAAATTAAGAGTGTAAGTCAATAAAATAAAATTTAAAACCATGAAGATACAATAGAGAAAATCCACCCACACAGCCACTTCTTGAGGAATAAAATAAACCATCAACATGACTTCCCAAGAGAAAAGAGAAGACACAAATAAACTATATTATGATAAAAAGAGAGAATTAAATGCAGATAAATCGAGATTTAAAAGATAAAAGAATACCCTCAGTATCTATATGCCAATAGCTTTGATATGTTTGAGGACATACAATTCTTAAAAAATGGTAACTTACCAGAACTGACTCAATAATGAATAGAAAGCTTAATAAATAATAAATAGAAATAAATAGTCCTATACTGTTAAATAAATTGATGCATTAAAAAGTCTTCCCACAGAAACAAAAATGAAACAAATAGGCCCAAATTATATTAAAATTGAGTAAAAGGGGTAACATTATTTAACCTATTCTATGAGGTCAACATAACTGTGATACTAAAACCAGACGAGGACACTACAAGAAAATAAAATGAACAGTCTGCTGATGAATAATATTTTTAAAACCCCAAATAAAATATTAGAAAAGCAAACCTACCAGTGTATAAAACATATAATACACCACCACCAAGTTGGGTTTATGGTAGATGAGTAAAGATGGTTTAATAAGGGATTTATAAATTTAATTCATTAAATTAACTGATTAAATAAAATGTGTATCTTCTCAATAGATACAGAAAATTCATTCAATAAAATTGTAAAGACTCTTAGTAAATTAGAAATAGAGAATTTTCTTAACCTGCAAAAGAATATAACAAATCTGGGATAAACAACATTGTAAAAGTGGGAAATGTTAGAAACATGATTTAGAATCAGTAAAGGGAGGGATATCTGGTACTGACACTTTTCTTTTACATTGTATGGAATGCTTAGCTAATGCATTAACACAGGAGAAATATATTATGCAAAGGACTAGAAAGAGGAAACAGAGCTGCCAGCATTTATAGATAGCATGGTTAGAGATGCTAAAATAATCTGCGCACTAATTATCAAAAATAATAAATATTTAGCAAAATGGCCTAATACAAGATTAATATACAAAATGCCCAAGGTCAAGAGGTGTTACTTACAAGAGTATCCAACTATCAAGTGTTCACTAGTAGATATAACAGGGTATGTTCCAGAGCTTTTCAGAGAATGTTATACACTTCATTAAGAGATATTAAAGAAGAGTAAATAAGTGGAAGGAAAATGAATGAATAGGAAACATACTACAGTGAAGATGTAAACTCTTCCTAGTTTGATTTAAAGAGTAAATGTTCTTCCAATCATATTCCCCATGGGTATTTGTAATGATGCTTTAAAGATGATTCTGAACATTACATGGAAGAGTCAATGGCCAAGAATAAGCAGGACACTCTTGAAAAAGAACTGGGAGGACCTGCCCTCATAGAGAAATCAGGCATCATGTAAAGCAATAGTAATTTAGCCATTTTCATACTGTGCAAGAGATACACGCATTTACCAACTGAACAGAATAGAGAGCTTAGAAGCAGACCCTCCCCAGTATGGAACTTTGACAATATAAGAGAGATGGCATATAAGATCAATAACAGGAAGGAACTTTAAATAAATAGACTTATTTAAACATGGTTACCCATTCAGAAAAAGGCCAAATCACAGCCCTGCATTCTACATTATGCAAAAGTCAAATCCAGATGGATTAAGTGCTTAAATGTCAAAAATAAATCCTTAAAACTCTTAGCAAAAAACGTTAAGTGATTTTTTTTTAGAACTAGGGGTAAAGAATACTTTCTTACACAATTTAAAAACCTTTGATTATAAAAGGAAAGATAAATTTGGCTATATTAAGACTAAGGCTCTGTCCATCAAAAGACCCATTAAAGAGGTGAAAAGGTGATTTACAAATTGGGAGATATTTCCAATATATAAAATTTATTTTAAAAAGTAATACCAAGTCTATGCATATGAAGAAAGTATACATATGGAATGAATATTCACACAGTTTATAACCCGGAACCCAGAAATTCAACTTCTGGGTACTATGCAAGAGAAAGTTTGTTATAGTGTGATAGGTGAAATGCCTAAGATTACTCCTAGGTTCAGGATAGGAAACACTGGAAACAAGTCAAATTCCTATCCATAGGAAAGTCGATTCCTAAATTATGATCTATTCAGACATGGGATCTTGTACAGAAGCCAAAACAAATGAACTATGATACATGGAAATATAGATGAATCTTAATGAAAATGAAAATGAAGTCCTAAAATATTTTATATAGCATATTACCATTTTTATATATTTAAGCACAACTGAAAGAAAAGCATATACCCTTCATGAATAGCTTTCGACGCAATGCAGTCATCTAAAAAGGTGAACAGGTGAGGATGGACCCAGGACTCAGGATGAAGGCTCCCTTGGATGGGGACACAGAGAACGATGGGTCATGGGTGTGTGCACCACACAGATGCCAGTTACATCAAGGTCCTAGATTTGGTTCTGAAAGGTAGGTATGCAGATGAGTATTATATCTTTACAGATAACTAATTACATAACGAAGTAGCAGAGGGCTGTGAACGGGCCACTAATGAGAACATTCCAGGTACTGTCACAGGGATGGTGGCTAACAACTTAGCCCACAACTTAGTGGCAAAAACAATGATTTGCAATGCACATGGACTCTGGTTCAATAATTCAAACAGAACACAGCAGGGATGGTTTGTCTCTACTCCTCCATGTGTGCGACCTCATCTAGAAGAGCAAGGATTCCTCAGACAGTGTCAAGGTGTCCTCCCCAGGTGGCTCTTCAGCATGGTGGCTGTAGGGTGGCGGAGTCTCACATGTTGACTCTGCTCCCCCCAAGGAGCACTGAGAGCATGAGTGAGACAGACAGGGGCTGCCATGCCTTTGAAGACCCAGCCTCAGAGGATATGCCCCACACTTCTGCCATTACTTGAATGAAAATAGTCCTAAAATATTTCACGTAGAAATAGATGAATGTTATGCCGGGCACAGTGGCTCACACCTGTAATCCCTGCACTTTGGGAGGCCGAGGCGGGTAGATCTCGAGGTCAGGAGATTGAGACCATCCTGGCCAACAGGGTGAAACTCCTTCTCTACTAAAAATACAAAAAATTAGCCGGGCGAGGTGACGGGCGCCTGTAGTCCCAGCTACTCAGGAGGCTGAGGCAGGAGAATGGCGTGAACCCGGGAGGTGGAGCTTGCAGTGAGTCAAGATTGCGCCAGTGCACTCCAGCCTGGGTGACACAGCAAGACTCCATCTCAAAAAAAAGAAAAAAGAAAAAAGAAATATATGAATGTTATGTTAATTTTATCATCAGCGGAGGCAGTTATTACCAGGTGCGCTCAGGTGCAAGGGAAATGAACATAGGCCCCACTTGTGGGTGGAGGAGCCCCTGGGGTGGGGTATACATTGACATGGCCATTTTAGCAAACTGAAATCTGCAGCAGCCAGGAACCAAGGATAAGAATTAATTCTTGGCCAGGCGCGGTGGCTCAAGCCTGTAATCCCAGCACTTTGGGAGGCCGAGATGGGCGGATCACGAGGTCAGGAGATCAAGACCATCCTGGCTAACACAGTGAAACCCCGTCTCTACTAAAAATATAAAAAACTAGCCAGGCGAGGTGGCAGCGCCTGTAGTCCCAGCTACTCGGGAGGCTGAGGCAGGAGAATGGCGTGAACCTGGGAGGCGGAACTTGCAGTGAGCTGAGATCCGGCCATTGCACTCCAGCCTGGGCCACAGAGCAAGACTCCGTCTCAAAAAAAAATAATAATAATAATTAATTCTATGTACCTGAGGTCACATGCAAAAATAAAAACAAAACCAATGGTTAAAAATAAGTCAATAAATTTAACTATTGACAGTATAATTACCATAATTTTGTGCTTAAAAATGGTGAAAGTAAAACAGCAGCCAATGATAACAAGAATAGAGTAAAGGATAGTTGAGGACGGTGTTCAATGTGTAAAATGAGTTAAATTCTGCTGTGTGTGGCAGAAGGGAACAAATACAGTAACTTTAAGCATTATTAGGTAAAATATATTTAATTCTGGTGATTAAAATTATGGCACATCTTTTAAATAATGTAATATATAATATCTAAAGTGATTGTTGGCTAGGTGCGGTGGCTCATGCCTGTAATCCCAGCACTTTGGGGGGCCGAGACAGGCAGATCACTTGAGGTCAGGAATTTGAAACCAGCCTGACCAACATGGTGAAACCCCATCTCTACTAAAAATACAAAAATAAGCTGGGTGTGGTGGTGGGCACGTGTAATCCCAGCTACTCAGGAGGCTGAGGCATGAGAATCGCTTGAATGTGGGGAGGTGGAGATTGCAGTGAGCTGAGATCACGCCACTGTACTCCAGCCTGAGTGACAGAATGAGATTTTGTCTCAAAAAAAGAAAAAAATGATAAAGTGACTGTTAAAATTATTCACGAATGCTTGTGAAAGCATGATAATAAGAGACTTTTTTCATTTTCAGGGCCATTGAGATGGGTTTAGGGACAACAGCAATAGGATTTTGCAGGGGGAGAGACTGGGCTCCACTCCAAATACAGCACAGGCATGTGGAGATTCATAACCAAAGATCAGGGTGGGGTCAGTGTATGGAAAGTTACTAAGAGAAAATATCAGGGGCCAGGGGGATTCTGCCTCGCTGAACACAGGCTAGGGTGACCGACATCACCTGGGGGGCGGTGGAGGATGAGGAACCCAATCAGACAGTGAGGTGGGCCAGATATCAAGGGTGCAGGGTTCTGGCTAAACTGACTTAGATTCTTGCTAATTTTTTTGAGACGGAGTCTCGCTCTGTCACCCGGGCTGGAGTGCAATGGTGCAGTCTTGGCTCACTGCAACCTCCGCCTCCCGGTTCAAGTGATTCTCCTGCCTCAGCCTCCCGAGGAGCTGGGACTACAGGGGCCCGCCACCAGGCCCAGATAATTTTTTGTATTTTTAGTAGGGACGGGGTTTCACCGTGTTAGCCAGGATGGTCTCGATCTCCTGACCTCGTGATCCGTCCACCTTGGCCTCCCAAAGTGCTGAGATTACAGGTGTGAGTCACTGTGCCGGGCTGCTAGAACTGTTTTGCAAGAAAGCACACAGATGGGCCTAGGAGAAGGTTCAGAAGAGTGACTAAATTTTGAGGAGGCAGAGAATCTTTCTACCCCTTGTTTAAGGAAAGAAGAGGCACTCTTTCTGTGAGCATTAGCAGTCCATTTTCTCGCTTGGTCTGTGGTTAATTAAGGACCAGCTGAATCATCTGCTGAGAGGAGATCTGCTGGAGGGTGTGAGCCATCAGGCCTTTAATGAGGGGAGTTTAGATTCTATGGAATAAAATAAAAACAAAGAATAATATTTGGACACTCCATTTCCAAGTCCAGAGGCCAGCCAGTCAAAAAGATTTCTAGATGCTGGACTTGAGCATCTTCAGTTGGAGTGAGGCAGGCTCCTAGGAGATGGCAGATTTTCCTAGTTTGCAGTTTGGATGTCATGAAGGGTGTCCATTGATGACCTGTCATGTTATTTTCTCTGAAGTTTATTTCAGGTCATCCAACCTCATCAAACTCAGCTGGAGCTTCAGCTAAAGTTTTCTTCTGCAACATAGTTTTTCTCTCTAAAGTCACACCCATTTATACCAAAGATAATCAGTTAGACTAGGCTGTTTGCAAAATAAGTTTATTTTCATTAAACTTTGCCTGGATAGCTACACATGTGCAGCAAGAATAGTGATTGATTATACAGGCTCTTTTAAGGTTTGCTTTGCTGGATCTTTTGAGAAGGAATCTCAGACTGAACTGGTAGAAGCCTCTGAAGGTGAGGAAGCCAGGCCGAGAACCTGCCAACAGGCTTCATCTGTAATGCTTATAGATTTGGCAGATTCCTCTTTTCTTGAGGACCCCCAAATATCTGAGATTTCTGGGCTTATCAGGAAGTGACATTCCTTTCTCATTGGTAAGTTTTGAAACAATTTTCCAAGGTGTCTTTCCAAGCTCTTCAAAGTCAATTTTAGTTCCTTAAGCTGTCTGGTCTTATTAGAAAATATAACATTCCAGTCCTGAAACCACACTCAGATACCACTCTACACTCACTAACATGGCAAAAATGTCATACCAAATGGAGAGAATGTGGAGTAGATGGGACTTCAAGTAGCATAAAATGCTACAGTCACCTTGAAATTCCTTAAATCTTAGTCATACACCTACCCTATGACTCAGGCACTTTACTCCTAGTATTCATCTAACATAAATGATGACTTTTTTAAAGTCGTAAACGTTTATAGCTGTATTCATAAGAGCCAAATACTGAATACAATCCAAATGACACCAGCAGGTGAATGTATAAAACTGTGGTATAAATGTCTGATGGAATACTACTCACTACAAAATGAGTAAACATACAACATACAACAACATGATGAATCTAAAATCACCACACTGAAGGAAGAAATCCAGACACACAGAATGCCTACTATGACTCCATTTATAGAAAAGTCTAGAACAAACCAAACTAATCTCTAGTGACAGGAAGCAGACCATTGCTTGCATAGGGCTAGGGGAGAAGGTTGGGGACTGGCTGAAAAGGGTCATGGTGGAATCTGGGGTGATAGAAATAGTCTATATCTTGACTGTGGTGCTGGTTACACTCATTTGTCAGAATTCATCAAACCGTACACTTAAAGTGACTGCATTATTGTAAGTGTAATATATCTTCATAAAGTTGCCTTCAAAAGGAATAGTAGACTTGACCAGACACATCACACAAGAAGGTATACATGTGGCCAGTAAGCATGTGAGAGACCCTCAGCATCCTTAGCTACCTTAGATGCCTACTAAAATCGCAGTGACCATCACTTCATACCCACTTGGAAAGTCCAAAATTCAGATAGCTGACAGCAGCAAATGTGAGGGGTGTGGACGATGAGGACTTCCAGACACTGGCTTCTGGGGGGATATACAATGGTCACCCACTTGGAAAACGCTTTTACATTTCCTTACAAAGTAAAACATTTCTCCATTCTTTGAACCAGACATTCCAGTTGGTTCAAAGTTACTCAAGAAGATGAAAATACATATCCACACAAAGAATTTGCCCAGAATGTTCACAGCAGCTTCACCCATACTTGCCAAAAGCTAAAAGTATCCCAAACAACCATCAACAGGTGGATAGATAGAAAACCAATTTATGCAATGAAATGCCATTCTGTGATAAAAAGGCATGTCTACAGAGGCACAGAATGACACAGATGAATCCCTCATGAACATGACGTGGAATGACAGAAGCCAGGTACCAAAGGACAAATGCTGGATAATTTCATTTATACAGAGTTCTCAAACATGGAAACCTAATCTACAGTGAAAATATCCCAACAGCAGTGTGTCAACACGAGAAATGGGACAATTGCCCAGAAAGAGACGTCAGGGAACTTTCTTGATTGAGATCTTGTTACCGACGTGGACAGGCACATCAAAACTCATTGAACAGCACTCCAAATTCTGTGTAACTTATTGTATACAAATGGTACCTCAATGAGAAAAGCTCAGAAACAAAGTTACAATAGCATCTGAAAAGATGAAGAAGAAGTACATCCAACAAACTGTAAAAGGTCTTTATTCAGAAAACTATAAAACATTGTTGAAGAATTTTAAAGAAACTCTTTAAAAATGGGGAGAAAATCTGCATTCATTGGAGGACTCAATATTACCCAGATGTTAGTGCTCTCTGCACTTATAGATTCTGTAAAATACCAATCAAAAATCCCAGAAAGAACTTCTGTGGAACTGGGCATGGTAGTTCTAAAATTTATGCAGAAATCCAAAAGGCAAGAATAGAAAAGACACTGTTGAGAAGCCAGAAAAACCTGAGGGACTTCGCTCCACCAGACACCAAGACTTCTTACAAAGCTTCTGTAGTTAAGACAAGGCTGGCCAGGTGCCATGACACCCACCTGTAATCCCAGCACTTTGAGAGGCTGAAGTGGGAGGACCGCTTGAGCCCAGGAGTTTGAGACCAGCCTGGGCAAAATAGCGAGACCCTGTCTCTCCAAAATAAAAAATAAAATAAAAAACCTAAACAGGCATGGTGGCACATTGTCTGTGGTTCAGCTACTCTCAGGAGGCTGAGATAGGAGGATTACTTAATCCCAGGAGGTTAAGCCTGCAGTGAGCCAAGATCATGCCACTGCACTCCAGCCTATGCAACAGAGCGAGAGAGACCCTGTCTCAAAAAAGAAAAGAAAAGAAAAAGGTGGGTTTTTGGTGCCATGAGAGAGAATAAAGAGCCAGAAATGGCCATTTATGTGTGGACACTGGATTTAGAAGTGCCTGGCTCTGTGGAATAACAGAAAGGAGAAATGGTTTGGGGACTGTTGGTTATCCCTCTCGGAAAAAGATGAAACTTGACCTCTTACCTCCCATAGCACACAAAAATTAATTCCAGACAGACTGAGATCCAAAAGTGAAAGTCAAAACACTTCATAAAGCTTTTAAAGGGATATGAGAGAACTTCTCCATGACCTTCAGTTGAGAAAAGATTTTTGAACAAGATTCAGAATGCAATAACCATAAAGGAAAAGGTGGATGAATTTGGCCACATAAAAATTAAGTATTTCTGCTCATCCAAAAACACCAGTAAAAGAGTCCAAAGGCGAGATCAGCAGTGACAGAAAATATTTACAACACATATAACTGACAACAGCCTCATATCTAAACATATAACAAACTCCTGCAAATTCAGTAGGAAAATGGATCCGGCACTTGAATAAGCACAGCACAAATGAAGGTCTCCAACTGGCCGGTAAATGTAGACGGTGATGCCTGAGAGTCATTAGGGAAATGTACATTACAATCGCAACGAGAAATCACTGCACACCCACCAAATGAGCTAAAATAACAAGGACTGATGGGAGGGCAGAGCAAGGGACTCCCTCATCCAATACCGTACACACTGAATCCACAGCAAAGAGCTCCGATTGTCTGAGACATTGAAAGACGCACATACGCTATGATCAACAGTTTCACTCTGAGGTACACATTCAGCAGAAAGATTTGCACAAGAGCTCCGGCACCCAAACATTCTTTAGCAGCAAAACAGATAAATAACTCTTGGTACACAGCGATGAAAACGGATGCACTGCAGTTGCACACAATAGAATGGCTTAATCTTTAAAATGCCATGTGGAGTCAAACAAGGCAAACACAAACATCAGTACTGTATCATTTCATTTACATAAATATTTAGAACACGTAAAACTAAGCCGTTATTTAAGGATACCTCCCCAGGTGGCAAAGCTATAAAATGTTGTAAAATAAAATAAGCTGTATAAGGAAGGAAGCGATTGCATAAAGGTCAGGGTATGGGGGGCTGGGATGAAGAAGAGTGACTTGGGGGAGGGTCTGGCGGCTGGCTGGAAGTGGAAAAATGGGCATTGGCTAGAGGTGCCTTAGGGTCAAGGGAGGTTCCCTTTCTAAGATGGGAGCTGGCGTAGCCCATCTGTGGCTGATGATCGTGACCCAGCAGGACACGAAGATGGTGACTCAGCAAGAAGGGAAGGAGGCCAGAGAGATGCCCTGCAGGGGACAAGAGGTGTGGAAGTCCATGCACAAGTGGACCTTAGCTGACGTCGGGTGACCTTAGGTGGACCTTAGATACCTGGGCAGTTCATCCAACAGAACATAGGTCCGCCCATGACAGAAGCTGACAGATACAGGGGAAAGGAGATGAGGGCAATTTCCTAGCTGGTCCCTTCTTTTTCAGAGAAACAAGAAACTAGGTGTATTAGTCCATTCTCACACTGCTATAAAGAACAACCTGAGACTGGGTAATCTATGAAGAAAAGAGGCTTAATTGACTCGCAGTTCCACAGGCTTAACAGGAAGCATGTCTGGGAGGCCTCAGGAAACTTACAATCGCGGCGGAAGGCAAAGGGGACACAGGCATGTCTTACATAGCAGAGCAGGAGAGAGAGAGAGAGTGAAGGAGGAAGTGCCATATACTTTTAATCAACCAGAGCTCATGAGAATTCACCCACTCTCAAGAGAACAGCAACAGGGAAATTCCCTCATGATCCAATCACCTCCTATCAGGCCCCTCCTCCAATTCTACATGAGATTTGGGTGGGGACACAAATCCAAACCATATCACTAGATCAGTGTCCCCACCATGCCAAGGCATATGGAACCGCCTTTGTTTCTCAACATCACTGGGCAGGTCCTGAGACCAGGTCGACCAGGCCTACCCAGGCCTGCTGAAATGCCAGTGGCCACAGCATCTCTGGGAACGGGAGGGGTCCACACAAAAGACCACAAGGAAGCCAAGATGTCTAACACCAGGATCAAGGGTGTAGGGGCGATCACCCAAACCTGCAGAAATAAATCCCTGGAGAGAAATGCATGAAAAACATCATCTATGTTGCCAAAAAGGTACCCAGGCAAACTTCTGGGAATTAAATACTCACAGTGGCCCATGCTCATGCTGAAAGCATCATGGAAACGTTGAGTACCTCACATCTGTGAGGACAGGAAGGAGGAGAGAATGCATTCTGAAGCCTCAAGTTCAAGTTCTATGCAAAATGTGCCTGTAGAGCTGAAATGATAAAATCAGGGAACTTGATAAATACCAGCTGCTGCACTCCCAGCTATTTTCAGCTTTCTGAGAAGAAAATGGGGTCAGAACCCCAGTATTGCTCCCTCCTGCAGAGTGGCAGCCACCCAGGGGAGGGCCCAGGCTGGAGTACAAGCCCTGAAATGCAGGAGAAGCCTCACTTTGCAGATTTATTGAAGTATAGTCACCGACTTCAAAAACAGCTTACTTCAGGGACATTTTGGAGCACTGAAATGAACTTATTTGAAAATTGCAAGAACCACATGAAAATACGGTGACATTGAATGATAAAGTTTATGGATTCGAAGCAAAAACGTCACCTTTAGAAAAGTGAAATCGGAAACCACTCACCAATGGTGTTTAGCAGGGGTTACCATTTGAATCCTAAAGAAGGATCATTAAGGTTCTGGGAGCAACATCTGTGGATGTGAGGAAAAAGTCATCGTTATTTTGAAATAGTTGACATAAAAAGTTCAATTAGATTCAAAATCCATTTGCATTATCACAAAAAAATTCTCACATTATATTTGTCAACGAAAGAAAAAGACGGTTGTTAGATTAGAAGAATGAGTTCAATTCAGAGCGACTGGATTATTTGAATTCTGGTTTATGGAGAGAAAAGAGGTTTTACCAGGCTGAAAAGCAGCCACCATACTCTCCAGCCATTTGTTCTCAGCCCTTGCTAGAGTTTCGTATCCTCAATCTGGGGAGATCAACCCAGAAATTATCCCAGGCCTTTCACGTATAAGCCGATGTAAAGAAAACTCAAGGGCAGGCTCAGTCTCTGATTTTAAATTTGTGAAAGGATTTTATTTGGAAGCTTTACATAAATTCAATATTCAGTACCTTCCCTACTCCTTAGCATTTTTTTCTTAACATTATCTAATATGAAAACCTGTGGACATTTTCACCAAGCCCCGTGTTTAGGGGCCCGAGTCCCCTGCAGTTTGTCCTGGTGCAGTGCACAGCCCCGGCCACGTTCCATGTCTGCCAGGACATAAGCAAGGCTCAGAAGCTTTTGAGTTTCAGGCCAAGGGTTAGGAAGGTGGGCCCTGGCCACCACAGAGAGCCTGGATGTAAAACCCCATTCATCACCCAGAGGCTGTCGGGCAAGTGACCCAGCCACTCCGAGCCTCAGTTTCCTCATGTGTAAAATAGGACAAATAACCTAAGAAGATTTAGTTAACATTACACAGGCAAATTCTCACCCAAAATGACTGCTCAAGCCACATCCAAAACCGCTTTATAGAAGGAAGGCAGACCCAGGCTGCTGGCCAAAGCAGCGTCCACAGGCTATGGGAGGCCACGTGACCGGGCACTCCGGCAGCGACACTGGGCCCAATCCCACCACACACACCACAGTGACTGTGGGGACACAGCTGGGTCGGGGCCTGGTCTGAAGTGACCTCAGCAGGCTCAGACGCCACACAGGGCACACCCGAACCTGCTGTTCTCCACTCTCACCAGGCTCTGCCCTGGCTCACCTGGGTCTGGGCCGAGTGTCACCCCCGTTCTCACTCTCACCAGGGTGCTGGAGGTCTAGTTGGGCCCGACGATTAGAGGTGCAGACAGGGCCACCGGGGCAGCTGCCTCTCCTGGCAGTCACCTCGTGACACCACCGCTCACCCTGCTCTGGCCAAAGCCAGCCCCACAGAGCCCCAGAGCATGCAATGAGGAGCTCCAGGGGCGCTGCCAGGCCCATTCCACCCCGGGGCTTGCTGGCCCGCCGCCGCACTCAGGTTGGGACCTCTGTCGCAGAAGGCATCGCCCTCCAGCCCCTCGCAGGGTGGTGTGCACAGCAGGCACCATGGAGAACATTGAGCTGGCAGGCCATGGTGGGGGTAAGCCATGGTGACCACCACCCAAAATGGCCGTGGGCTCGAGAACAAAACTCATCTCTCATCGCGTGGGCCTGCGGGGAGGGTGGGGCCCTGCTGATCCAGGAGGGGTGGGGGACACAGGCTGAGAGATACACGCTCCCACACCCCCCAGGAAGGAGACTGTGGCCTGAGAGGTACACACACACCGTGCACACACACAATACACATATCACATCATGTGCACACATACCCCTCATACACACACATCACATCACATGCACATATACCCCATACACACACACACCACACACCATATCACAGGCACACATACCCCACACACCACGTCACACACATCCCATACATACATGCCCCACACACATACCACATACCACGAACGGCCTCCACTTACATTTCCCTGGCTGTGCAGAGCCATGGCCGTACCTATCCCTAAAGGGCCGTGTGGTGCTCCACGTCTGACGGGGCAGGGGCAGGTGAGCTGGACGCACAGCAGGGACTCCTGCCATGGCTGGAGTCCCCATCCCTATCCCCTCGGCCCTGCTGCAGCCTGAGGCCTGAGCTCTAGCTTGTAGGAGCAGCTGCAGGCACAGTAAGCGCACGCTTTCCAGGCTTACCACAATGATGCTGTGTGTGATGTACTCGGACTTCCAGGTTCACACTGCTACCCACTGCAGAAGGGGCCAGGGAGAGAGGGCATCCCGCCCTGCTACTGCTTTCTGGAGACCAGCTGAGCACCCAGTCAGGCAGCCCTGTCTGGTCTTCCTTTTGAGCCTTACTGTCCTTGGCCCCTGCACTGCACTCCTCTCTGGGAGCTGTGCCTCACCTGGTGGCCCCACCAGCCTGCTGGGTATGTGGTACTGTCTCTGCTGCACCAGGAGAAGCCTTAGAGCTCCACCATCGGCCGGCCGCAGCCACACATGGCAAAGCCTAGAGTTTGGCGTGCAGAGGCATCCCCAAATGTCCTGGGCCTGGGAAAAGGTCCCTTCCGCTTTCCACCCAGGCCCACTCCCCAGAGAGAGTGGCGAACTGGAGGGTCTGCATCTCACAACTAGGGGCCCTCCAGGCGACAGGCAGCCTGAGTGCAGGCACCTGCTCCCACCCTTTGTCCCCCATGGGTTGGGGCAGCTGAGCTGCAGGGGGAGCTGCATTCATCCATCCCCAGGATGGGGAGGAGGTGGGTGTGCCTCGGGGCAGAGGAGGCTTGTGGAGAAGGCCGTGAGGATGGAACTCACTGCTGCTGGTTTTGCAGGAACTCTACACCCTCGAGAGAAGCAGGGCAGGAGGTGAGAAGCACATGCACACTTAGGGTGCTGCCCTCCATGGACCTGTTCTCCCAGAGGAAGGCCCAGCCTCCCACCCTCTACCCAGGCCTGGCATCAGTGCTCCATGGGCCACACAAGCATATATAGGTCATTTCTCAGGAAGCAAGTCCTGGGTTTTCTAAGACATCCAGAGGGCATCTCCAGGCTTCCAGTCCCTGGCTTAGAGTGGGCACCACTACATGGAGATTGGATGTGTGGGTGGATGGATGGATGGATGGATGGATGGATGGATGGAAGGATGGACTTGATGGATGGATGGATGGATGGATGGATGGATGGATGGATGGATGGATGGACGGACGGACTGGATGGATGGATGGATGGATGGATGGATGGATGGATGGATGGATGGATGGATGGATGGATGGAAAACTGGATGGATGGGTGCATGGATGGATGAATAGAAGGTAGATGGGTGGATAAATGGATGGATTGGATGGATGGATGGATGGATGGATGGAAAAATGGAAAAACAATCATAGGTTGGTGACAAGTACTGGGTAGGAGCCGCACATGAGGAAAGACACAGCGCAAGGGACCTCCTCCCTGTTATATTACTAAATCCAAACAAGAAGTCTAGACAGTAAGTCCTGTTATATTTTACCCTCCACACCCAAGCCACAGTGAGCCCAAAGCCCCCAAGGGGAGTGGGTTGAGTTAGAACGCACACCAGCTGCCAAATGCTCAAGCCAGCCCCTCTAGTGACCCTGCCTGTCTCATCATGGCCCCTCCTCTCACCCTGCACAGGGCTCCAGTTCTAACAGCCAGCCCTTGAGCTTTCTGTAAATATCAATGGCCACAGCACCTGGATTTCATCTTTGTCTCCACCCACAGATCTGTGTTTCCTCAAGAACCCTCCTGCCATGGCCGGAGTCCCCATCCCTATCCCCCCTGGCCCTGCTGCAGCCTGAGGCCTGAACTCCAGCTTGTAGGAATGGTTGCAGGCACGGTAAGCGCACGTTTTCCAGGCTTACCACAATGATGCTGTGTGTGATGTACTCGGACTTCCAGGTTCACACTGCTGCCCACTGCAGAAGGGGCCAGGGAAAGAGGGCATCCCGCCCCGCTACTGCTTTCTGGAGACCAGCTGAGCAGTTTGTATCAAAAGTATATAAATGTAAATACTTTTCATCCCAGTGTATCCACTTTTAAGAACTTACCCTGGAGAGACGGTCATGGATTTGCATAAAAATGTACTAGAAGGCAGTCGCGTCAGCTATGTCTATAAGAGTAAAACAGGAGGAGTCATTTAAATGACACATCCATAAGACGGATGGCTGCAGCCATCATAACTCAGGCTGTGGACAAACGCATGTGACGTGAGAAAACTTTAAAATATGATATAATAAAGTGAAAAGTGCAATCTCAACATCATCTGCAATTAAGTTTTCAACATAGGTAGATATTGCCTGAGTATGTGCTTGAGCAAAGGCATTCGAGAAGAAAACAGAAAGAGGCTTAGATAACGTTAGCAGTTGTCAGTAGGAAGTGAAAATGCAAGAGGCTTTTGTTTCTTTTGGCTGCCCCCTGTGTTTTCCAGGCCTCATATAAGGAGCGTGAATTACCTTTGCATCCAGAAACACAACTATTTTAAGAAATCAGGGTCTGGTCTAGGCCACACATCACAACCTATTCCTAGGTGCCCAGGGCTGGCAGGCCCCAGGCGCAGAGTGTGCAGACCTCCATTTGCAGGAAATACAAGGAAGATGCTCACGTCACCAGAAAAATCACAGCAAATGCAGCACACTTGCTCTGTGCCCACTCTGTGCCCAGTACCTTCCTTGATTAACTCATCGGCCTCCCAGCACCACTTCGAGGAAGGGCCTGCACGTCTCCTTTTACAGATGAACGACCTGAAGCACAGAGAGGTGAGTAACGTGGCCTGGGTGGGACCAGGTGGTCAGTTCTTCCTTCCATGTGGCCCAGACAAGGGGACATCATGCAGGGGAGCTCTGGCCAAAGGTGGCAACAGGACCCTGGACCCAGCCAGAGAAAGCAGAGGCCCCCGAGAGAGGGGCTGGGGTTGGCGAGCCCCTTCCTGGGCAAGGCTGGGCTGGGACAGGTGGCAGATACGTGGTGGAGGACGCCACACCCGGCCGGTGAGAGGCAGCTGTCCCAGCCACCCTGTCCTCAGGGTCATAGCCGCTTGGCGTCCCCCTCCATGTGCTGTGGTCTTCCTCACCCCCACATGCACCTGGTGAGGAAGGGGTGACTAAACAAGCGCCTTCTGAAGGCTGGAATAAGCACATGTACCCCAGAATGTTGGCAGACCCTTGTCCTCACAAGAGTGGACCAGGAAAGCCCAGGCCAGGGCTGAGGGCTGGCTGGAGATGGAACAGTCAAGACAGGGGACAGCCCACATCTTCTGTTGTGCCCATCAGAGGCATAGGGGTCCCTGGAGTGGAGACAGAGCGGGTGGGAAGGACAGAATTGAAGCCAGAAGACCAAGGCCCAGCAGAGGTGGCTGGAGACCGGTGACCTCCAGGCCAGGGCTCTCTTGCAGCAGTGAGAACCCCGCTTCGCCCTCAGCACCACAGCAGCTGTCATTATCATTCCCACACTTGGCAGGTGAGGAAAGTGAGACTCAGAGAGGCGTGGGCCGGTGCGAGTTCACAGCGCACACGGGAGGGGTGGCCTCACACAGAGTAGGGTTGCAAAGAGAGGGAGAGTATGGCGTGTCGGGAACCTGCTGTGTGCCCGGCTCTCAGCCTGGCCTTTTGCATGTAGCATCTCCCCTCGAAACCTGGGGTGGTTACCCCCATGTTCACACAAGAAACCCGAGGTTCAGGTGGGATAAGTGACTTGTCCACGGTCATGCAGCAAAGGGCAGAGTGGACATCAGACCCAAGATGGCTCCAAAGCCGGGCTCCTCCCACCCAGGGCCCTCGTGCAGCCGCTGGCTTCGTGCATTCGTGAAGCCACCAGCAGCACCAGGTGCCACCAAGCACAAGTGCAAGGTGAGGCTGGAGGCTGTCCTCACTCTCACTAGGACAACAGGAGAGCTGGGGACACAGACGCAGAGAAAAGTGCTGACAAGACAGTAGGACAACGGCCAGGCGAGACCTAAAGTGTGAACAGGTCATAACCGGGTGTATTCGTCAGCTTAGCTGCGTGACAAAAGGCTCCAGAACCCAGAAGCTTCTGCCTAGATGCGTTTCTCATGCTTCTGGGCCAACTGGTCACCTGCAGCTCGGCCGACTGGTCATGCGGGTGGTCCTGTGGCAGGCGGCTGATCAGCCAAGCCTCGTGCAGCCCAGGCTGAAGATGCAGCAGATGCCTGTCCCCCGGGCTCTGAGCACAGAGGAGAGCAGGGCAGGGCTGCAAGCCTCCTGGTCTTGGGGTGGGAGAAGGGTAGGGGGATGCGAATGAGCCTCCCGGAGTGTGCCAGGCAGCAGAGCCAGCGGGAAGAAAGCCCCGAGACAAAAGAGAGCACCGGGGTACGTGTGGCCCAGAAAGGTCAGCAGGCACCTGGCACCCTCCGGCAACCCGCCCTCAGGCATGGCTTCCCTCTAAGAGCGAGGAGAGCCATTCTGAAGGCAGAACCTGGGAGCAGAGGGCCCAGTGGTTTCTTCCACCTGGTCTCCGGGCCGGAGAGACCCAAACAGCAGAAAGGCCATTTTGTGCATACCCAGGCCCCAGTGTCCCCTTTACTCCACATCGCCAACTCCTTCCAACACCCTGCTCGCCCCAAGGTCCTGCTGGGGACCTGGCGGGGTGGGGTGGGCTGGGAGGAGGCCACTCTTTGAACCCTGCTCTCCAGGGCAACGCGACGGGGCCTCTTGGAAAGCGATGTTTCTGAAAACAAGAGAAGCCAGGCACAAAGCTCCTTCCTTCATCTCTAAGACGTCTTGTGAGTGACCCCCAAATTACACAATCACTGCATGTTCCCAGCGAATTCCCAGCCCTCCCCACTTCAAATGTCTCACACACACCCATTATGGCAGGGTATGAACCGGTAGTTAACTCCCCAAACCTCCAGTGGAAACCAGTCTTCTTTGATTCTTGTCAAATTCTTTTAATTATGAATTGGCAACTGGCCCGCTCCTACATCCATCTGAGACATGGGGCAGCCTGCTTTCTGCCATGCTGGGTTGAAAAAAAAAAAAAAAAAGTTTAATAAGCCTTGAATTTCAGGAAAAAGAAAAAAATGAACTTCGTAAAATACATGTAAAGATTGGAGGGCCTTGATGCCACTTTCCTTGAGGAGCTACCCCTGACCAGCCTGGAGCATCCAGGGGCTCCCTTCTCTAGGCTGTGAGAACCCACTGCCTGCACGTGTCTGCAGGGGACAGCAAAAGCCGTGGGAGATGGTTTGCAAAAATGGCCCAAATATTAAACACACACACACGCCCCCTGCAATGTGACTTGGCAGCTCCTCCCTCTTGAATATGAGTGAACCTTGTGATGTGCTTTGGACAAAAGAAGTCAGCAAAAGTGACATCACTTGTTCTGAGCCTGGCCTCGAGGGGCCTTGCACTCTCCACTCCCTGTCCGAGTCCTTCCTGGATGCCGTGAAGATAGCCAGGTCTCACGTGCAGGAGGATGGGGCCAGAGGAAGCAGGAGAAGCAGGCTGACCACCCTTCAACCCCAGATGTCTGAACGAGCCCAGCCAGGACCAGAGTAGCCTGGCCCAGACCAGCCAAGCAGACCTGGGGCGCAGAGAAACGATGAGCAATTCTGATTTTGAGAATAAACCTGGGGGTGTTTGTTACACAGGAGTTTCTAAATGACACAGAAACCATAAGCACCAGGGTTTTTATGGAGATGACGACACCCACCCCAGGCCCCAGGACAGCCCCTGAGTCCTTTTAACATGGTCACTGAAATCCCTCCTCCTGAATCCATCATGGGGGCAGCCTCTCCAGCCCTGGCTCCTCCCGCCGCCTCCATGGAGTGGCCGCCAGGAAAAGCCTCCTAAAGTGCTTGAATTTCATGAAAAAGAAAAAAAAACGAACCTCATAAAACACACTTAAAGATTGGAGGGGCCTCCTGAAGTCCCGACCAGGACCCTATGTGTGCCTCAAGTTACCCCAGGGCACCTTGGGTCCCAGAGAAGGTCCTGCCTCTTAGTACGGACATTGAGCCCTTCCTGATCTGGCCCACACACTTCATCTGGGGCTGAATCTCCCACGTCACCCGCCCCTTGTGCCACCCAAACCCACCCAAATTCACCGTCACTTCTCTCTGAGCCCCACACTGTCTGTTCCCTCTGCCTGGAACATGCCCCTCCCGGGTCCTCCAGCTCCCAGCAGGCACCTGCTCCATCTTCAGAGCCAAGGGCCCCTCTGTGCCACCTGCCCACCGGCAGCCACCGCCAGCACCCCCTGCTGAGTTCCCCAGGCACAGCTGCACTGCACAGTGGTTAGGGCACAGCAAACTCCTAAGGTTGCAGCCTGCCTCTGCCAATGACCAACTGGGCATCCTACCTTCTCTGAACCTCAGTCTCCCCACCCCTAACGTGGACATGAGACTAAAGCCTTCCTCAAAGTGCTGTAAGTGCTGTCACGGGAGTGAGGTCCTCCACGCAGAGGACAGCACAGGCCCAGGCAGCACACAACGGAGGAACGGAGGACAAACTCCAGAAACCGGGGCTGGGCGGGCGCGGGGCACCCTCAGGACGTAGCACCGACCCCCGAGATCTATGCAAGGAGGTTACGAGGCATCTCTAGGAAGTCTTGTCCACCCACGGGGTGACTTAGAGACGAGGGGAGGAGCTTTGTGCCTGGCTTCTCAGCTCTCCAGGACAGGACGGTCCAAGATCCCTCAGGAGGCTTGGAGTCTCCTGGAGTCCCCACAAACCCCACAATCATTTCTAAATCTGGGACCCAGAAAAATGCATGTCAAGGGCCAGGCTTGCTGCTGCAGCACTGGGTGTGGCAGGCGGGGTCTGGGCCATCACCTGCCCTGCGAGATCGGCGGGTCCCAGCGGGCAACCTTTCCCACTTTCCACCTGGACAGGTGGAGTTGCGTAGACACAACCATTGAGCCCCATCCTTGCAAGGTAATTAGTCCATGACCCTGCAATCTCTGCATTTTGAAATTCATCCTGAACTCCTGCAACCCACTGGGCTTCATTTCAAATGCCCGTGCTCTTTCATCTTCCCAGCCGCCTTCATTAATTCTCACACCCGAGCCGGGGTGCGTGTGCCCCCCTCTCCTCCCAGAGCTGTCTGCAGTCTTCGGCCTGCAAATTGATCGGTGCTTCCCCCTCCCTGGCATTTGCACAACGGGAGATGGTCTGTGTGTCTGCGACCGGCCAATTGCTCCTTTCCCTTCCATTTGCAGCAAGCGTTACCTCCCCGGTAGAGGAAGGTGGGGAGATTAATTGGCAGAGCCACACGAGGATGGTTCTGCTCCTAAACTGGGAGACAGGCCATGGAGAAGTTGTGGTTTAATTGGTTACATGTGACCCTTTCCCTTTTTTTAATTTAATTCTAACTTTTAACATTTGAAGCTGCATCAGTATTAATTATTGCTGCTGTTTTCTGAGTCACCTCTCACCCAGGAAAGGGCATGTCCAGTTCTCAAAGGGAGGAAGATAGATTTGCAGTGCCAGGGGGCTCAAAGAGACCTTGGAGGTCTCAAGTCCCACCCTTGGTCCTTGCAGTGGGGAAACTGAGGCCCAGAGGGATAGAGCCTCAATCGGGATCGCACACCAAGGAACAGGCGCAGGCTCGGCGCTGTGTCTTAGGTCCTGAGGCTTGCTTTGTGTCTGTGTCTTAGTGAGAGAGAGCAAGGGGAAGGACCCAGGGCTGGGAGGGGCAGCACGACTCTGTTCTATTTTCCGGGTCTCTAGCAAGTCCCAGGAGTTCTGGAGGATCCTCTTCTGACATTTCTGAAGGACAGTAATTCCGAATCGGCACCAAGGGCACCCGGCCTGCTGTGTTGCTCTTTACGGAGGAGCGTGCTGACGTGACCTGTGAAGCTGTGAAGCCGTGAGGCTGAATCTGCACAGTGCATCCACGGAGCAGAGCCCCATCTCCAGGCTTCCAGCCGGTGAAGCCGCTGCTCATTAGCAGGAAGGGGTATTGAAGACCCCATGTGACTCGGCCTGAGTGGGCTCCTGTGTGCTTGTGAGTGGGATGGATACCCCTCCAGCCGCTATCGACAGAAATGGTGCTGCTGCCCAGCAGGGCCTCCCCATGGGCCCCCCACCCGAGCCCTGCCACTCAGCACACGTTAGAGAGAGGATGTGATGCCGAAAAGACCCGAAAGCGTGACCAAAATGCAGGCATGTAGCCACAGAGCACCACCACGGGCTCTCCTCTGGCCTCGGGTAAAAGCGAATGCAGAGCCCACTCTTCCAGGTGCTCGGGCAGTGGGCACCCTCCGTGTGGGCAGCTGCTGTACAGGCACTGGCCCTGAATTCGCTTCGGACCCTGCTTCTCCCCAGCTGGGGGCTCTGGACAAGTCACAGCCCCTCACTGAGGGAGGCAGTCCCTCAGTGGCCTTTGCCCACCTTTCCTGCCTTCGATCTTTCAGCTCGGGCTTCTCGGGAGTTCCTGTGTGAGCAGGTGCAGGGTCCATGGGACCCTCACTCCCGGGGCTCTGCTGGGGGGTGTCGGCAATCACCAGAAACTAACTCTGACTGCTGCAAACAAAGGAGGAGCTTACTGAAGGACATTTGGTTCGCAGGACAGAAGTGAGGCCGAGGAGGTGGGTCTGGGGCTGAGGAGGCTCTCAAGGAGGTGGGGTCAGCAGCAAGAGCCATTCAACCACCTCACCCAGGACCACTGCTGAAATTAACCACGCTGTTTTCAGCCAAGACTCACTGTGTCCCTACCCTGGACCAAGCATCACCCCAGGCCTTGGGGACTGTGCAGGAAATAAATGAAAAGACAAAGCCCACCCATTTCTTCCACGCTTGCCCCTGACCACTCAAGATGGAAAGTTCTAGAGCAGAAGAGCTGATAGATGGGCTCAGCTCTGGGCACTGCCCACCCCGGGCTTTTGCTGGGCAGTGAGAGGATGTGGCACAGTCTCTAGTCACCCTGTGGCCTCTGGACAGGGAGAACCACAAAAAGGGAGACAGTGGCCCAGAGAGGCTGCAGGCAGGTCACTCCTGGAGAGGGGAATGGTGAGCTGAGGGGCAGGGAAGCTGAGGCCATGGGGCAGGGCCCATGTTTCTTGTGGCTGGATGGAGGGCACTGGGGCCAAGAAAGACATGGGCATGGGAACAGGAGGGTGCTCAGGAAGACCACGGATGCCAGCCCAGGGATGAGCTTGACCCCTAGGGCAACAGGGAGCCTGGAGTTTAGGAGACACAGGAGTGTTTGGGGTTCGGTGTTGAGGAAGAAATCCAGGGGAGGCAGGAAAACGGGTCAAGTTCAGAAGCAAGGGGCGTTTCTTGTCCATACACAGGACAGGATGGGCCCAAAGGGACTCGCTGGGTGCCCCACGTGGTGTCTTCTGATTCTGTAGCAACAATAATCTCATGAGGTCAGTCATAACGCGGGCTCGGCTCCAGGCCAGGGTCTCGCCCCTGCTTGCAGTAACTCATCACCCTCCCAGCCAGCCCATGAGTAATGCAGAGCAAATGACCACCAGTTTATCGGCTCCCAGTTCTGTAGGTCAGAAGCCCAGCAGGGTGTGGCCGGGTTCCCTGCCAGGGGGTCTCCCAAGACCGAAATCCAAGTGCCAGCCCAGCAGAGTCCCGTCTGGATGCTCTGGAAAGAAATGTGCTTCTGAGCCCACTCAGGTCCTTAGAGTTGTTGGACTGAGGTGTCTGTTCCCAGGCAGCTGTCAGCTGGGGCCACTGTGCCCTGGAGGCAGTCACGCTCCTCACCACATGGCCTTTTCCAGCTTCACACTCTCAATGGCGCATTGAATCTCATGCTTCCAATCCCTCAGACTTCCTCTTCCTCCTTCCACGAGGGCACACCCTCTGCTTTTTAAAGGCATCACCTGATTAAACCAGGCCCACCCAGGTCATCTCCCGACCATGAGGTCGACTGCGCAGAAGCAGAACACATGCCCGGGAATGACATCTCATCTTCATCAACTCCAGGGATTAGCACAGAACATCCTCAGGGAGCTGGGTTGACCAGTTCCCTCAAAATGCATGTCCTTCCCAGAACTTCTGAATGTGATCTTATCTGGAAACAGGTCATTGCCGATATAATGAATTAAAATGAGGTCACACTGGAGTAGGTGGGTCCTTCATTCAGTGTGACTGATGTCCTTACAGAAAGAGACACACAGACAGAGACACAGGCAGAGACACAGGCAGAAGGCCATGTGACGACGGAGGCCAAGGTTACAGCGATGTATCTACAAGCCGAGGAGTGCCATGCACTGCCCACAACCCCAGAGACGAAGGGACAGGGAATGGCTTCTGCCCTAGAGCCTGGCGTCCGAAACTAGAAGAGGATAAATTTCGGTTGTTTGGGGTATTTTGCAACAGCAGCCAAAAGAAGATAATACAAGGTCCACGTTTAGAACTTCTGCCTGTCACGCATAGGAACTCATATCCTGTCCGTTTTGCAGATCAGAAAGCTGAGGCTCAGAGCACTGAAGAGCTTACCCAAGGTGAGAGGTGAGCAGCTAGCAGGCAGCAGGACTGGGTCGGGCACCCACGCCCTGAACCCCTGCTCCTTCTATGCCCCACGGAGGGGAGGGGTTCACATGGTCCCGCTCAGGGACAGAGTGGAGAGGGTCCAACTCCCAAAGCTTGTGCTCAGACAGGACTCCTCGGAGCGCCCCCCAAGACCAGGATGACAAGCTGAGCAGCAGAATCATCTACCATTGCAGGCAGAGCAACGGCCAATTAGAGATGGAACTGGTAAATAACACAATTTCTCATCCATAACCCAACACTGAGAGAAAGAGGGAGCGACGGTGAATTATGCCAGGGTGACTGGCATCATGGGACTGTCCCAGGCAACCAGGACACAGAGTCCTCTCCATCCGAGGCACCGGGTGGCCGAGAGCTGAGCGCACAGCCTGCCCCCGGAGTCTCCTTCCCGTGAGGCCCCACGGCCTCCCACCTGAAGTTCCAGGCCTCACTTCTCCGCAGGACTCCATCACTGGCTCCCAAACACGGTCCTTGGAGCCTCCTGCTCTAATTGCAGGCAGAGATTACTCCCACAGTTTCAGGGCCAACAGCTGGGCTAAGTGGCCGTCCCCAAAACCCATTTCCTGCCTGGCTGGGTTCGGAATGTTCTTTCCCTCTAAGTAAAATAAACTGGGCTGAACTCATTGGACTTTTCTATTTGCCGTCCACTAAAGCCTTCTAGCTCCTGGGTTTTTATACAACTAAGATTGATGGTATCTATTCTCACCAGTGCAGAGTCCCCAGATAATGTTAATAGATGGCTAGTGTTGCCAATAAATCCCTCCGGTGGCGGAAATATCTATTCCAGATGAGGCCTCCAGAGCTAATCCACATTCCGAGCGGTGGAGGGCACTTAGGCTGAAACAGCTCTACTCAACAGGCAAGGGCACTTCTGCGGGGTCTAGGCCTCTGCAGCCCACCTCTGCATCCTGGCACCCACAGAGATGCCAGGGCCAGAGGTTGTGGGGCTGGCAGCATCCATCCACCTTTGCAAAATGCTTCTGAGATGGGTTGACCAGAAGGCCACTCCTGGTCTCACAGAATGAAGCCCAGAGGAGGTATTCAGTACTCATGGGCTGGGGAATTGATCAGTCCCAAAACAGCACCCTCCCCCTAAGGTGGCCTCCTGTCCCTACTGAGGTCCCCACCAGCCTCGAGTTCACCCAGGTGAGCAATCTCAGAACAGAGCTGGCCATACCCTCCCTGATACCTGAATCCAGGCGTCAGGCCTCTCTGCTTCCAGCCCCTCTCTCCCGGCCTTGCTCCTCTTCTGCGGCTGAGGAGGGGGTCCCATACTGGGTCCTCATCCCATGGCCAAATCACCCATCTTGAAAATGGAGCTTCCTGTGCAGAATCATGCGGGCACTCTGCATTTTCCCTCCAAAGCAAGAGTGCTGATCGGCCCCCAAGGTACTTGAGGCAACCCCCCTACTGCATTCAAGGCCTTCCATTGTGAGGGCACAAGCCACCTTCCCTAGGCCCTGCCAGGCCTTGGACACGCCCAGGACCCCCCAGCTCAGGCCCTGGCTCCCCAGCCCTCTGCAGATCTTCTCTGTAGCGCTGTCCCCTGCTGAAGTCACCCCGAGTTCCTGAGACCCAGCTCGGACGCCATCTTCTCCTGGAAGATTTCCCAGAGATCCACCTATTTAAAGGCAAACCTCCCACTGTGCACTGTCCCCATGTGGGGAAGACAGCAATGGACAAAACCATGACACACGCGCAGAAAGCTAGAAAGGAGTATTTCGAATGCTTGGAACACAGGGAAATGTTAAATGATGGAAGTGCTAATCATCCTGATTTGATCACTACACATTGTACGTACGGAAACATCACTTTGTACCCCATAGATATGTACAATTATTACGTATCCCTTTTAAAAAATACCCTGTTCCTCCTCCTGGGGAATCGCGCAGCTTGGCCAGTGTTGTTCCCATCCCACGGGGCTGTGTGGATCCTGGCCAGGCTATCAGAACCCGGGTCGTGTCTGGGTGTGCAGAGGCCTCTGTGCTGGGCACCTCTGCCTGCTGGGCAGTGTCCCAAGCGAGGGCAGCCTTGTTCCAGGGCCGCAGGTGAGTCCTGGAGAGGTCAGAGAAGCAGCCAGCCTTCATCTTTCATTTGAGGATAAAATAGGGTGTGTCAAAATTATATGCCAGTATTACTGCAAGGACAGAGAAATGGAAACCTATGGGGTCCCTGTAAAAGCTCATCTGTGCTGGGGGTGTCTCTGGGGGCAGCTCTGGGGGCCTGGGCACCCCACTATTCTCATGCAATTCTCACAGCATCCCCAGAAGATGAATCCAGTGTGGACCAGGCTTCACGGACACAGACGGGGGCTGAGGAGAGAGTGGCTCTCCCCCGCCAGGTAGCCTGGCTGGGCTCAGGGCTGGAATTAGCATGTGGCCTAACTCTGCCTGGCTGCAGCTGTGCTGGGTGAGTTGAAGGGATCCCCCGGGATTGGGGCAGGTTAGCCCGAGGCTGGCATGGCTGGCAGTAACCACCTCTCGTCACACATCAGAATCAAGATTTGTCATGATGAGGCCTGGATTTGCTTCCTGGCTCCACCAGTGACCGAATCTGCAACCTTGGGAGAGCTTTTTTTTTTTTTTTTTTTTTTTTGACGGGGTCTCCCTCTATCACCCAAGCTGGAGTGCAGGGGTGTGATCTCGGCTCACTGTAACCTCCGCCTCCCGGGTTCATGCCATTCTCCTGCCTCAGCCTCCCAAGTAGCTGGGACTACAGGCGCCCGCCTCCACGCCCAGCTATTTTTTGTATTTCTAGTAAAGATGTGGTTTCACCGTGTTAACCACGATGGTCTTGATCTCCTGACCTCGTGATCCGCCCACCTCAGCCTCCCAAAGTGCTGGGATTACAGGCATGAGCCACCGCGCCTGGCCAGGGGAGCTATTAATTCCCCTGGACCTGAGCTTTCCCATCTGAAACTGGAGGGATAATAATACCCTCCTCGTGGTTTTCATGAGAAGCCAGTGGTGAAGGCAACTGCTGTGCTTCTCAAGACCTTTGCCTTGGCACAAACGCCCACAATACAGAACCATCGCCAGTAAACTTTTCTGCACTTTATGAACTTAACTGTAAGGGGGACATCTTACTTCCATAATTGGGAAATGACGTCTTTTAGAAAATAGCTTTCTGGTCAAATCTGGAGATGAAGACAGGGACAGATTTGCTGTCGTTAATTGTGGGAATCAATGGAGCAAAGCAGCAGCTTTTCCTTCCCTGAGTGCTGTGTATTAAAAATTTCTCTCGTGCATCATTTCAACATACAATTGACATACTTGTTTAGCTCCAGCTGTTGCACTTGTTGAGGATTTTGTTGCTCACCTTCCAGATGTGCTCACGCATGCAGGGGGCCCAGATGGGTCTGGCCAGAGGTCGCCAGGTCAGACAACGTCCAGGCTCTTCCTCGTCCCTGCACGGTGTGGCTCCCTCATGGGGGCATGAACCCAGAAACAGCAGGTTCCTGCTTGGGTGGCGTCCGGATTCCAGCAGGGTGCCCTGCAGCCTGCGGGCATTGGGGCTGCTTTCTCACGCGCTTCCTGCTGTTCCCAACACAGGGAATTCGGAACATGGGGCAGAGGATGGGCCTCTCCCCCTACCTTCCCCACTTCAGCTCCAAGTCCAGCCTCTGCCAGTCCTGAGCCCACCAGACCAGCCCACAGCCCAGAAGATATCATCAGCCACCTGCAGGCATGGTCAGAGCTGATCTCTTGGCCACAGACCCGATCTCCTGCTTGCCAGGGGACAAGGCTGGATCCCATGCCAGATGGCCAGTCAGCCCAGTCAGCTGCCCTCCCCAGCACACTGAGCCCCTCTCGGGCCTCTGGGGTAGTCAGGCTGGATGAGGGACTGCCCCTGGCAGCCTTCAGGAGCATTCACCTGCCAGTGCCCAGAGGGTTAGCTCAACATCAGGAATCAGTTTGCGTCATGAATGACCACGCTTTTTCACAACTAACCCTTGAGCTGTTCCTGTACATTCCTGTGTTAAAACAACTTCTCTAAGTATCATTTCTGGATGCACCAGGTACCTTCTGCCCTCTGCCTTCCCTCACCAACCCATTGGAGGTGCTCCTCCCACCCCACCTTTCCACCCCCACCTGCCAGTCTCCCTGATGATCCTCACTCAGCACTTGACCCCGCAAGGTTGGCCTGTGCACTCACTCTCTCTTGTGCTGTCTGTTACCCTCAAACAGAGTGAGAACTCTATCAGAGCAGAGTCCTCCTGGGAGGAAGGAGTAAACCCAGCATAAGCAGCAGAGCTGAGTGCTATGCCCAGCAAAGAACGACATTTATAGAAGGATGCTGCCTGGGTCACAGAACCCAAGAGCAAAGCTGGGTGGCCTAGACAAAAGACTAGACAGGGCAGCTCCGGGTCAGGGTGGAGGCACCCACTGGCCTGTCCTCTGCACACTGCCCCCACATGGCACAGCCCCACCAGCCTCCCTCACTAGACTCACAAGAGGGACTCTGGTGGATGCACCTTACACCTCAGGTCCACCCCTGTGGTCAAGAAAGTACACACTTGTCAGGGAGGGAGTATGGGGGAAAGATAACCTGACAGACAAAAAATAACAATGATCACAATCAGTAGTACATCTGGGATTCTTGTTCTAGTTGTTCTGAACCCTAGACCCATGTTTTCTCCATGTTGTGGTGGAAGAATGAGTGGGTGACAAGGTAGGACCGATGTATGAAAAGAGGATGAACTGATGGATGGATGGATGACAGGTGGGTGGATGGATGGATGGATGGACTGATGGATGGATGGATGACAGGTGGGTGGATGGATGGACGGACGGACAGATGGATGGATGGATGGATGGACTGATGGATGGATGGATGGATGGATGGATGGATGGATGGATGGATGGATGGATAGATGGATGGACTGATGGATGGATGGATGGATGGATGACAGG
Source organism: Piliocolobus tephrosceles (assembly GCF_002776525.5). NCBI lineage: Eukaryota > Metazoa > Chordata > Mammalia > Primates > Cercopithecidae > Piliocolobus > Piliocolobus tephrosceles. The sequence continues at coordinate 29,273,431 of NC_045452.1, read as the reverse complement.
TGGGTGGGTGGAGGGATGGATGGATGGATGGGAAGGTGAATGGATAAGAGGGATTAGTGAATGACTGGGTAGGTGGTGAAGGAGTTTGCCCTTGGATGGACTCAGCCAATATGCCAATTGTTGAACTGAGACCCTGGTTACATAGATCAAGTAAGGATCTCCTGGAGCAGGAGTCTTTACAAAGAGTGGTGCTATGATGTCAACAAGGAAGTATGGTTCCTAGAGAGAAACCCTCCATGTCTTGCATGCCAACTCTGACAAAACATGTATGCATGTGTGGGAATGCATGCACACACAGAGACAGAGAAGAGAAAGAGAGATGTCATTATTACTCCAAAGGAAGTCTTGAAGAACATCAAACCCAAGATCATCATGTTCCACTCAGAAAACTCAAGGCCCAGAGAGGGGAAGGAAGTTGTCCAAGGTCACCCAGCTGGTTGGAAACCGATGCAGGTTGCAAACTTCCCAGCCAGCTCTCCTGCCGTCTCACCACACCACTTCCCTAGGAGCTTCTGAAATTGCATGAGATGCAGCCTGCTCCACGGGCAGATGGAGGCTGCTCATCAGCACACAAGGATCATAGCTGTGCCTTCCAAAAGAGGAGGCATTAAATATTGCTGCACAAAATGCAACAAACAGAATGGGGGCCGGGCACAGTGGCTCACGCCTGTAATCCCAGCACTTTGGGAGGCCGAGATGGGTCGATCACCTCAGGTCAGGAGTTTGAAACCAGCCTGGTCAACATGGTGAAACCCTGTCTCTACTAAAATTACAAAACTTAGCCAGGCATGGTGGCGGGTCCCTGTAATCCCAGCTACTTAGGAGGCTGAGACAGGAGAATTGCTTTAACCTGGGATGCGGAGATTGCAGTGAGCCAAGATCGTGCCACTATACTCCAGCCTGGGTGACAGAGCGACACTCCATCTCAAAAAAAAAAAAAAAAGAAAGAAAGAAAGAAAAGAAAAACAGAATGGGGGAGATTGAGTGGAGCTCAACGTCTGGCTCGCGGTAGAACAAATGAAAGCACATCCATGTGACCACCCAGCTGAGAGCCGTCGTCATTTGAATTTGAGACCCCAGGGGCTTCCACAGACTCCACCCTTTGCAGCTCTCGCCTCATGGTGAGGGTACAATGGAGACAGGGGTCTGAGCCAACAGCACCCACTAACCACTTCCGGTGAGGCTTTGGTGAGGTCATGAGCACGCAGTAGAGCCTGCACATACTCTGAGCACTTTGAATGGAGACCCACCCCACCCTGCTTTGGATGTGAGGGGATGAACCATCCAGGATCAGGGTTGAGTCCCAGCACCCCTGCTGACCAACCATGCGTCCTTCACCAGTTCACTTCACCTGCCTGAGCCTACGGCCTTTGCTGTTGACCTCAGGACCATGGGGAGCAGGCAGAGATCCCAGGGAGGCAGAGGTTGTAGCCGCACCAAGGGAGACGTAGCCCCACCTTCCTGAGCTGCGCACCAGGAGTTTCCTGTGGCTCCCCAAGTCTGCAGACCTTGGCCCCTGCTAGAATCTTTCCTGTCCTGGTTGTCACCAGCACTGCAGGCACCTCACCCCACCTCCCTGGCTGTCTCCTCCAACCACACTAACTCACACGGACCTGCTGCCTTGACCCTCACCGATGCAGTTTCATCTTGCATGTGTGTGGCTGATGAAAGGCGTGTGGCTGATGAAAGGCGGCTTCTCCATCGAGCCTGGTTCCACAGCCACCATTCCCCTGGGCCCCTTCCTGAGCCCCTGCACCTGCTGGCAATGCCCCTCCTGCAATCCTCCAAATGGCACTCAGAGCACCTTACCCATTTCACATTTCACTTCATCAAGATGTCCCGCCCCTCTCCTGCCAGTCTGCTGGAGCCAGAAGTCCCAGGTTGCTGCCCTCATGCATCCCAGGCCCAGTGCCTGGACCACCAGCAGGTGCCCAGCACAGGGTCCCGACTCCCCGTCAGCACAGCGAGCTCTGTGGAGGCGCCTGGGCCCCTGAGATGCAGAGCTGGCTGGATGTCAGGCTGCAGGTGGACTTGTAAGCAACCCCAGGCCACCACACTGAAAGACGCCACCAGCCGGGGACTATGGCTGTCCTTGGACAGTCTGATTCCCATGGCCCAGCCCTTGATTCCACTGCTGATCTGGGTCAGCTGTGGAGGCTCCGCCTCAGGCCTGAACCTGAGAAGGTCACAGATCCTGCAGAACGTGGGGACTTCTCCACGGGCCTGCCCTTCTGATGATAGCTGCCCAGGCTCACAGGGGCGAGTGCTTCCCCGTGGTCAGCAGGCATCTCTAGTGCCTGAGACAGGCCCTCTGTCTATTAAGCGCCTGCAGCATGTGCATGTGGAGACAGACATTTGTCTCCTCTCCTTCTGAGCCCATCACTTTCCCCTAACTGCTGCCAAACCTGCTCTTCTCCAGCCTGAGAGCTGAGCTGCAGAAACAGATGATGGTTGTCGGGTCCAAGGTGAGACTCTGCTGCACCAGGAGCGCTTCGTTCTAGTATGAGTCTGAACATCCTGGTGCAGAGGAAAAATGAAGTCCCCACAAAGCACCGCTGCCCACTCCAAGGCCATCTGCGAGGCCCTGCTCTTCTCAGGAGACCCGCCATGAAGGGTGCGGGTGCAGGGCCTCTGGTGGCTCGGTTCCCTTCAGCTCTGACATCAGTGCCTGGGTCACCGTCACTAATACAATCCCTTCACAGAATGTCCTTCCAGAGCTGCCACCATCTAAACCAGGACAAACATTTCAGGGACCTCGTGGGTTTTCAATGCCAGGACTTATACGAAGTTTTGATCAGATAAAAGTGGACCCCAGAATACCTGGAAGGGGGAATATGTAAAACCAGCAACATCAAGGCCATCACCGCCTCCTAACAAATGAGCAAACAGAAATGAGAAGAGGACAGACAGAGAGGTGGAGGAAAAGGAGGAGGAGGAGGGATGGGGAGGGAAGGAAGGAAGGAAAGAGGAACAGAGGGAAAGAGAGAAAAACAGCCCAAGCAAGTGAGAGAGAAAGAGAGACAGAGAGAGATGAATAGAGAGATACAGGGAGACAGAGAGACACAGACAGAGAGACACAGACAGAGAGAGAGACAGAGAGTTAGCAGCCTGGCAAGAGTGCTTCCTTCTCCCGCGTGAGCCGAGGCAGCCCCACAGCTCACCAGATCTGCCTGGGTCTCCCAGGCCCCTGCAGCCGGTGAGCTCAGAGCTGGGACCCACACAGGATACAGTGTGACTTGAAGGACTCAGCAAATTTCCCTCTCAACTAAACTAATGCCCCTTTGGTCTGTCCTAGGCAGAGATTTCTTGCACTGGGGATGTGTCTTCAAGGTCTGGGGCCATTCGGAATCTCAGACAAGCCATTCCCGTCCATCTCAGCAGCGCATCCCTTCATCTGTCAGCTGCTCGCAGGCTGTCCATACCGAATGAATAGCTGATTCATATGCATTTGTTCATCGCCTGTTCTTTCCTCACCATTTGCTGACCATTTCCTCAGAGCCAGGACCCCAGACAGCACCAGGGACTCACAGAACAAGCACCAGGGCTCAACCTGGCGCATGGCCTGGGTACAGCTGGTGATGAATTCTGCAAGGATGATGACAATAGGTGTGGTCAGAGCCCTGGGCTGGCCGCAGGGGAGCAGGGGGCTCCGCAGGGGGGGGAGCACACTGTCTCCCACCTGCCTGCCTGCCGAGGCGGGTGAGCCCTGGAGGAATGGAGGGAGGGGACTCAGAGCCAGCTGCCAGTTTGTCTACGGGCTCGAGACCCTCATTCCCATGAGGGGCCGCTCAGTGGAAGCGGAGGGGCCGCAGCTCTGCCCGTCAAGTTCAGGCAGAGCAAGGGAGGCCATTTCTGGGCTAGAACAGCAAGGCATTGCTGAGGACCCCTGAACGGCCCCTCAGCTGCAGGAACCATCCAGTCCACAGCCTCACCATGCTCAGCCCCCTGCCCAGGACCCCAGGCACCGCGGAGATAGGGATGGCTGGACATCGCCTGACCCTAGCACCGTGGTGACCAGCTTCCTTTCCAGCTGATGCACCTGCTTCTCGAGACCTGGCTCTCCCTGTTCTGGACCACAGGCCGCCTCTCCAGAGCTGGGCCCATCTGGGCAGAGACAAGTTGAATTCCCTCCCCAAGTGTTGGGGAGGCACCTCCCTATCTGCCCAAGTGCCCCCAGGACCCCTGGGTCACCCCTCCAGCTAAGTGCTGCCTGCCCCAGGGTCTGCACTTGGGATCTCAGAGGCAGAACGACCCACCCCAAGGTGCTGCTGCAGACAGAGGTGAAACCTCCTTTGGACTTAGATTTTCTCTTTCCAGGCCTGGCTGGGATATCTGGGGCACATCCTCCTTCTCCGGGCTCCCTACCCCAGCCCAGGGTCCCCCGGACAGGCCAGGCATCACTTGCTGAAATGAGACCTCGATGCCACAGATCAGGAGCATTTGGAGAGGGCTAGAGATGGGGGCGAGCGCTTTGCTGGGCCTTTGCAGAGCCAGGGACCAGCAGCACTCAAGGTGACAAGGGTAATAGCCGCTGACAGTCACACAGAGGCCTTTGGCGCTGGCGAGGCTATTAAGGGTCTGAGATGAGAAATGAGAAAGGACCGCGAAGTACCGTGATGGGTAATTTTCAGGAGCAGAATTTCTCTTCAGGAAGAGACATCCTTTAGAACGCTCGGAGCAATCAGTCCTGGAAACTGAAAGAGCTGCTCTTTCCTGGACTTCTGACAAAGAAGGAAACAAGGGATCTTTTCCGTGGGTCCACTGTGCCCAGGGGGCAGGGGCCGCTTCTGTCTTTGTGTTCATCTCAGCTTCCTTGTTACAGCAGCGGGAGGGGCTCGGGCCAGGCCAGAGCCTTCCACCTGATCCAGCGTGAGTCAGACCCAGTGGGTGTCAGAGCTGGCGTCCTGGGGGTTTGGGCAGGACAAGGGGCAGGGCCGCAGCTCCTAGCCGCCCCCGGATCCCCCACCCCACAGCAGTAGGGATTGCTGCCCTTCACCAGAGCGAGGGCCGGACCTTCGCGGAGAGCACAGAGCATGGCTTCTCCTCACCCATTCATTCATTTAGAAACACCTGCTGCCTCCTGCCAGCCACAGTTCTGGGGCCACGGCCTCAGTGATGAACTAGGCCTCCACTCTCAGGGCATTTACCTTGTCCCCGAACCGCACCTTATCCGAACACTGGACGCAGCTGCCGAATCAGCACAGCCATGATGTCCACCCAGTTTATGGAGAGCCCTGCCTTCACCTGGCAAGGCTAACAGGACATATGTTGGGCAGGGGCCCCAGCTGGCCCCGTCCAGCCCTCTCTCCTGAGAACTTGGAATTGGGAAATAGAATTTTAGTCCATCTGAAAGCCGCAGGCGATGCAGTCATGGGGCTGACCACAGATGTGCCCGACGTGGCCCAGGACAGGTCAGGCCTTAGAAGACAGAATCATGGCAGCGCAGAACCCAGAGTAAGCTGGAGGCTGGGGGTCTTGCAGGGAGGGGAAGAGTGAGCCTGGGGCAAACTAGCTCCTGCCCTGAGCTGGGCACCAGGGCCTGGGTGCCCCCTATTCCTGACTCTAGGGTGCCCAGGACTCTCTACCCCTGGTGCCCGGTGAAGATGCAGGGAAGGCCAGCATGACACAGGACCCCACCTAGCAGGATCCAGGATCCCGGGGCTCTGGTCTCCATTCTCGCCTCGCCAGCTCAGGGACTCAGCCTCCCTGCCTGGGTAAGGCAAGGCCAGCGGCCAAGGCTCTGTGTCCTCTGGAGCTCTGGCATGGTGTGAAGGGTGGGGAGGTGGCCATGAGGCTCCTACCCTGCCACGGCTACTCCTCGCTCTCTCTGAGCCTTTGGGAGCCCTGGACCACACCCTCAGCTTGCCTGGGAAGCAGAGCCAAAGCCTTCACAGAGAGGCCCGGAAGGGGCGAGGCCACGTGGGCCTGCCACCACTCCCGCCAGTCCCAGCCCTGCACCCCGTTTATCCCATAGTCACACCATCACTGCCGCTTTACCCTCTCCACCGCCCTTCCTCTCCACCAGCCGCCAGCTCAGAATCCAGGAATCCCTAACTCCAATCCCCGGGGGATCAGGAGTCAAGAAGGGGCTCTCAGGGCTGAACTCCAGGTGTTGGCAGGGCTGGTTCCCTCCAGAGGCTCCAGGAAAGGACCCATCTCCCGCCTTTTCCAGACTATAGGAGCTGCATTCCCCAGCTTCTGGTCCCTTCCTTCAACCTCCAAACCAGCGACAGCCCGGAGATTCACACATCACATCTCTCACTCTGGTCCTCCTGCCTCCTGTCACCTGTGAGGCCCTGTCTTCCCCTCTCTGGGCCCATTCCTCACACAGAGGGGCTGGCTCCAGACACACAGACCAACTCCAAGGGGCAGACGCTGTGGCGTCCAGGGACACAGCTGCCACAATGGACTCAGGGCTTGGCCATCTTCTGTGGAGCCTTCTCTCCGATTGTCAGAATCACCACCCCCGGACGGGGGACCCTAGAAGCACGTTCAGAATAGACACTTGGAAAGAGGTACTCATAAAAGCAACCCTTTTAGAGCAGAGTTTCCGAGAGACAGAGAAACCTTGACTCGGAGACCGTGGCGAAGACGGATTCTGGAATCATTGCTTTTTATCAACTCTTTTCATTAAAAGGGATTCTAGGAGGCCAGACCACGCAGTGGTTAGGGTGGGGCTCTGGGGTCAGCCTGCTGTGGAATTCAAATGCCCTAAATGATAAAATCTTTGCAGAAACCATGGCACATCTGTATAAGGGATATCACAGGGTCCCAGAAAGAAGGGCTCACGGCTCTGGATCGATCTGAAAGATCTCTGGGTACACTGTTGTCATAGAATGTTCTATTGCTTCTGACGTTTCACTCCCCCTTCCCAAAGAAAAGAATTACTCATCTCTGCCTATTGTCTGCAACTTGGAGAACCTCCCTGCAGGGAGAGGACACGTCTCTGCCAGTGACGTTGGACCTGACCAGGTGACCCCCTTTGGCCAATGAACCCAAGAAAAGTGGCACACGTCACTCCAAGAGCCACTGTGTGTTTCACTGTTTCTGTGTTCCCTCTGCCATGCCTCATCAGGGCTGGGCCTCAGCCTGGTCAGGAATGAAGAAGAATGCAGAGCAGGTCCACAGACAGCAAGACATCAACCTTTGATTCACAAAACCCCTGAGACTTGGGTGTCACTGGCTCTGCAACATAACCCACAGAAGCTGACCAGCGTGTCCGGCAAACATGCCCAGGACAGAGCCATGTGCCTGTCAGCATGCAGGCTGACTGCAGAAGGAAAACCAAGCCCGGAAGCCGTGCTGCCTCTGCAGAAGAGGTGGGGAGGGGTGGGCAAGGGAGACTGAAGTGTCCCACACTCAGGGCTGTGCCATCTGAATTCTTATCCTGTGCACTATTGCTTTAAAAGAGCAACCATTTTCAAACAACTCTTTGAGGACTGGGATGATGACATTAAGGTCGTGCCAACTCACACAGTGGCAGTGATGCCCTGGTGACCACCCAGGGGAGCACTGAAGACCAATTCAGCCTCGGTTCACTCCCCAAAGGACAGGTGGGAGGTGGCACTGAGGGGGTCTGCGGGTTCCAGGGTCCATGCAGCCCTGGGCAGGGGCCACGCTCAGGGCTCACAGCTGCACAGACTGGCCAAGAAGTGACCAGGCTCAGCAAGATGAGGGGACTCGCCCAGGGACCAGGCCCTGACCCGTCCATCCAGTACCAGGCTCCGGAGCTCTGCTCATTTCTGAGAACACTCTCATTTCGCTGCCCATCTCCTGGTGACTCACCTGCTCTTCTCTGCCCATTTTCCCAGCATAACAATTGCTCGATACTCTCCCAAATTACTCAGGAATCGCCCATCCGTGAAATAGCAGAGCCAGCGAGCCTTCCAGACAAAAACTGCCCATTTCTTAGAACAGCCCGAGTCTCAGACTACAGTCCATGGAGTCCTGGGGGGCGTGGGCCCAAGAGGGACCCCAGGGGTGGGAGAGCGGACACCGTCAGAGAACGTTTCTCTCCTCTCTTCCCCGCGGGCAGAGTCCTCAGCCCCTCCCCCGTTTTGATGGAGTGGCGTTTAATGCTCTGTTATCAACTTGGGGATTGTCTTGATCCAGGAGCTAATTGTATTGACATTAACCTGTTTCAACAGGTCTAAAGTATCAATAAATCATTTTTTAGTAGCTCTCCTTATTACAGCACTTTGTTAATGCATTGCACTTGAAGTGACAAATAGCCCGAGAAATCATTGCTTTCCTGTAATCTACTTTGTCTTTTTAAGCCTTTTCTTTCCTCCTGCTAGGTCAGATACTTCTAAAGTTGATTTAGAGGTGAATAAAGATGGAGGCAAGACTAGTGCCGTGCACCGGGCCGGAATCCTCCATCATCTACCACAGCTTCATTTCTCCTGGACCACGGCCATCCACACGTCCCGCTGTTTCCACACAGCTGGAATCCGAATAGATGCACATTAGGTATGTGTTTCTACACAAGAAGGATCTGGAAATATAATCGAGGACTTCTGAAGAGGGCTGGAGGCTGAGTATCCTAGAGAACAAATCTTCATTTGGGCTTTTTGACAATATGCAAATCCACAGATGGGTAAAGAAGTAAAAATTCCAAAAACTTCAGCTAACTCAGAGGTTGCCAAAATCTAGCTCCGGGCTTAGTGGTAGCCAGGGCAAAGAGAGAAACACTTTGTTTTTAATTCTTACTTGGGATAAAAAAAGAAGCTGGCTGATTTTTTTTCAGGAGAGGCTCTTCCATGGTTCTGAATTTTGAGAGTTGTTTAGGAAGAGCTTTGAAATCATACAGAAATGGGTTCAAAACCTGGTTGTGACACTTCATCAGCTCATCTGTGTCTTGAGAAGGTCACATCCCACCTCTGAACCCAGTTCCCCACCTCTATAAAATGCAGATGGCAATGCCTCACTGCTCTGCGCGGGTTGAATAAGAAAATATCTGCAAAGCATCCAGCATCGTGCCTGGTGGGCAGCAGATGCTGGGCATCCCCAGCTGCAGACGGCAGCACAGACACCCTGCTCTCACCTTCTCAAGAGTAAAACCATCGTCCCCTTTCCCTAACTACAGAGGAATGTGGCTGGAGTCGGTTCTGAGCTCAGACCCAGGTACGTGCTTTCCACTAGCTCATTCCAGTCCTACTTCGCTCTCAAGGGATGCTGAACTGCTCACGAAACTAACTTTTTTTTTTTCCCTAACAGTTTCCAACACGTATCTGTGTTCCAGTCCTCATTCAGACATCTGCCCCTTTGCAGAAAGCCCTCCCAAGCGAGAATGGCAAGAGAAGCCGACCAACTTCAGGACGATGTTTATTGTCACTCAGAATCCTGCATGTATTTCAATGTTTTCTTGATATAAGTCAAACAAAGAAGCTATTCTCTAAGTGAAAATTCCCCTTGTCCTAAATAATTCACAAGAAGGAACTTCCGAAAAGCAAACTCAGTCATGGCTCCACTCAGAGCGGGCTGTGGTTCCACCTAGACGCCCACTGCCCACCGCAGTCCACAGCGTTTGGGACTCAATGGAGTCACCCCTTGGCTGAGGTGGCGATGAGACCTGGGGTCCCTGGCTGGGGGCTCAGGCCTTCACAGTGGCCATCTGTTATTCTGGGAGGCCCATTTCTGCCTGTGGCCCATAGCATGTGCCCTCCCTAAGGACCCAGAGTCTGCAGATGAACACTGCCCTTGGCCAGTCCAGGCCACACCATCAGCAGTCCCAGGGTGCCTGCACCCCGGAGACACCAGGCTTGGAGATGGAAGGACCCTGGCAGAAAGCAGAGTTCTGGAGCAGAAGGCCGCCTCTCCCTTACCAAGTGACTGTCCCCACCTCAGTCCCCCTGGGCAACTTCTTCAGGAGCTCACAACCTTCATGGAAAAGTGCTCTGTGCAGACAGACCCAGCTCCTCTTTCTGCAGCCTTTTGCTAAAGCCAGGTACACTTTTTATTTAATCCTTTAGGAGTCAAGGAGGCTAGACTGAAAACTAGGGATCTTCTGGCCAGCCAGCCAGATTCCTCCAGAGAAGCAGGATGGGGTGTGTGTGTGTGCATGTGTGTGCACGTGTGTG
>NC_045452.1:29253833-29262952 GCF_002776525.5 Piliocolobus tephrosceles | reverse complement strand
CACGTGTGTGCTGGTTACACACACACACACGTGCACACACATGCACACACACACACCCCATCCCCTCCTACGTAAGCATGCACATACACATGTGGACATGTGCCTACGTACGTGTGTATAGTGCTCTCACATGTCAGCATGTATCCCTGCAGATATACACTTGGAGACATACATGTGAGTGCATGTATTGTATGCATGCATACAGGCACACGTGATCACATACATGTGTGGCACACGCCTGAGCACACATGTGGGTGCACGGGGACATGTGCACACATACGTATGCATACATAGGCACACACGGGCATCTTCATGTGCACATGTACAGGCAGATACATATGTGAATGTGTCCATATGTGAGAACACACATACATGTATGTGAATATACATGCAGACACACATCAGTACACACGCCCACACACATGCACACACATGCAGGCCCCTGTGACTCTGCTTTGGCTGAGGACTTGCTCCAGCCTGCAGGGAGGCTGTACCTGGAGGGGCCGGAGGGCCCTCCCCTCCCAACGTGGGTCAGGCCCAGACGGCAGGCAGTGTCCTCGTGGCCACCCGGGAGGCCACGCTTCAGCAGGCCTTTCCCCACAGGCCAGGCTTTGAGCCTGTCCATGAGCACAGGGGGCTCAGTCCCAAGATCCAGCAACCTTGTCATTGTTGGCGCCCCCTTGCCTGCCACAGAGCAGGTGATTGAAGGAGACGGAAGGGCCACTTTCCTGCACTGAGCCCCTCACTACTGCCAAGCTGCATTCCAGTACATTCTGTCAGCTGATCCCATAGCAGTCCATCAGCGGCACTCTGTCCTGGGACTCAGAGAGGTCTGGAAGCGGTGAGATCGCTCAGCCTGTGAGGTGAGAGCCCAGCCTGGGACCCAGGTCAGCCAAGGGGTGACGCCTGATCAGCGTGTGGGCCCAGCAGTGCCTGAGGCCAAAGGAAACACGTGTGCTCCTACGTCCACTTCTCACAGTTGCCTCTCGCATTCTGAACTGAGTCGGAAAAGTTAATAAAAGCCCAACAATCTAAAATCCTGGCTCTACAGAGAGAGCCCCGAGTTGCCCAATCTGCTCGCACACCATCGTCAATCCTTATAAACTCATATCATGGTGGACACGCCAGCCAGCGGCCCCGCGAGCCTGGGACTGACCAGAAATGGCATCCCCGTTACAGGATAGACAAGGTCACCAAACAACAAACAACAGCCTGTTCTTATTTAAAATGTTGACATTTTGTCTATCATAGATTTTTGCATGAATTTTGATATTTTACATTATTGCACTGAAATATTATCTATCTTGATGAATGAGTTTTGTGTACCCCTTAAATTCTGGGCCCGAGGCTCACACCTGCCTCTCCTGAATCCAGCACCTGTGGTGTTCCAAGTCCTGACTTCAGGGTCTCGTCCTCTTCCTCCCATTGCCATTGACCTAGAAGCTGGAGCTCCCAACTGAGCGGGTGCGGTTTCCCCTTTTCAAGCCCAGGTTTGATTCAGTTCCCTGCCCGGTGGTGAGGACCACCAGCCCCAGCCAGCTCCACAGATTAGATTAAAATTTGCTTCGGCCATTTAGCATGGAGCTGATAACATGCTGTTTCTGGACTGAGGCCACTTAGGTCTATTAAAATTCTGTTTCTTCCCCGCCGTGAGTTAAGGAGACCCATTTTTCTCGGTTCCCACTTCCTGATTTCAGCCCTGAGAAAATAATTAATTCCGCTGATCCCTAATGGACTTCAGGTGGCACCTATACCAAACACAAACACCGTTCCCTTAATGAATAATTTCTTCACTAAAACGGGTTTCAGTCTTATTTGGAAGAAAAGAGTAAGAACATTAAAGCTGCAGGAAGATAACCCTGCAAAGAATAACCGAAGCGTATTTACATATGCAATGAGGCACCCCTTCTGCACTGTGAAAGGCTGGGGGAAAGCTGCAAACAGAGAGAGAACAATGTGTACAGAGGAAAACGATTAATAAATTGGAGCACAGGAGGCAGGCCCCAGCAGGCTGCTGCTGCTAACAGCACGGGGTACAGAAGTATGGATGCTGCTGAGGCCCCTACTCAGGCCAACACCCAGGAGGCCCAGCCACTGAGCCACGTTGTCAGGCATCTAGAAACTTCCAGAGAGACTGGGGATCCGCTGCCTTGAAGCTGACCCAGTCACTGGCAGGAGACCCCTGCCTGCTCCTCTAGAACGGTCCTTCTCTCTCACAGAGGCCCGCAGAGGCTGTTCTCCCAGTGGGCAGGGAGGAGGATTCCTCCTGAGCTCAGGATGTTCCAGAAAATGGAGAGAAAGTGTAACCGGGGGAGTCCAAGCCTGCAAATTCATGGTTTTCACCATTTCTTCAGCGGCCGTTGTGAGTTCCTGGGTGCCACTCAGCGCCCGCCGTGGGTGTGACTCTGCTCAGTGATGGCCCCACGCAGGTCTGCACCTGGTCAGCTGTCACCGAGGGGAGAGGTGCTGAGGGTACAAACAGGCAAAGGAGGAGACCTGGCACCCGTCCCACTCTCCCAGCCCGGGGGGAGCCCGCCTACGTGTGGCAGGGAGAAGATTTGGGTCTCATCCCCTCTGGGACCTGGACCCCGGCAGCAGGGAAGAGGGGAGCCCTGGCCTGCTGCTCACCCCACTGACTCACTCGGGGACCAGGTCACAGATGCTGAGGACACCAAAGTGGACACGGCCGAGGAGAACTTCACTAACAATGGGAGCAGAGGCCAGTCCCTTGGGCTCAGGGCCTCGCGGCATCCGGCTTAGTGTAATCTGTTACCACACTGGGTCTCCTCAGCAACCCGTGAGGTGGGTACCTGCGTGAAAATAAGCAGACTGTACCTCAGAGAGACTAAATTCCTGCCCAAGGTCACACAACAAGTAGGCGACAGTGCCCAGGTGTGAACACACCTCTGCTGCATTGTCAGACTCTCAGGCACTTGTTCTGTCGAGACCCCGGTAGTAAACATTTCACACTCTGTCGTGACTACTTAACCCGGCCATGGTAGAGTGAAGGTGGCATCAACAATATCTAATCAAATGAACGTGGCTGAGTTCCAATAAAACTTTATTGAAAAAAAACAGACTACGGCCAGATTTGGCCCACAGGCTATAGTTACCTGAGTCCTTCTCTACCATCTTATCAGACCATTTGCAGTTCTCTGAATGCAGGGGACATACAGTTTCACGAGTGTCTCTGGAGGGGTCCTGGCCCGGTGGGCGAAGCCAGAAAAACCAAGCCCGGTCAGAAGGCAGAAGGAGCAGAGGGTGCTGGTGTAGCGAGCGGGCCAGGGAAGGCATCTCAGAGAAGGTCCTGTGTGAACTGCACTCATGTGGAGGGAGGACACGGCAGACCCAGAAGATAAACTTGAGAGAAAACTTTAAAGTTATAACAAGGACTGGGGAGAGCTCCCTTCCATGGCACATGGCAGGATTCCAGATCAAACGAGACTAGACAAACAAAAGCAACAGAAATGGGATGTGTTGGCTCACATTTCTGGGTACTGAGGGTGTGGTTGGCTTGAGGAATGGCTGAATTCAGCAGTCAGAGATCTGCGTCCCATCACCACCTCTTGACTCCACTCTCTCTTTTCCATCAGGCCCTCTCTGGGTCACAACAGCATCGGCCACCAGAAGCCCTGGGCCTGCCTCCCCTCCTCAGCTACCTCAGTGAGGAAGTGGACTCTTGGCAATTCCAGTTTAGAAAGCCAAGAAAACACCCTCCTCCTTCCCAAAGCCCCAAGGCTCCACCAAAACAGCAGTGGAGAGAGGTTTTAAGATACAGGAGATCAGCCTCGAAGGCACCACGACAAAATGCTGGAAGCTACAAAGCAGTCGCTGCATGGCAGGTGGTTTAGCAGGACTGGGGAAGCCAAACCCCAAATCTGCAGCTTGAAATCCGAGAACCAGTCAGAGGGCTGGGAACTGAGAGGACCGGGCACTCCTGGAACTGGGTGACAGTTGAGAGAGAAGGTGTAAAAGCTGGATCCTCTCCCCACCTCTGGGGATGGGGGACTGCCTCACGTCTGTCCTGGTGCAGATTGGAGGCCTGCTCTCTGAAGCAGGTAAACAGATTCTGGACTGGGCACCCACACACACGGACGGCATGGGTTCTGGGAAAGCAGGAGTGGGTTCTGCCCGCAGAAATCCCGCCACACCACTCAGGCGGCAGCCAGCCCTGCTCCCTACAGAAAGGCAGGAAGAACCACTCCAGTGCCGTAACTAGTGAAAGGGGAAAGTCCCAAACTCCTGACAGCTGGAGTCCCCCGAAACTTGGCCCACCCAGATCGCCCTACAAAGAGTCAATGTTGACCAGCCACACCCAAGCTCAGAGCTTCCAATCTGCTGCTTAGACTCCCATTCCTAACGCTCAGCTGAGCTCCAAGGATCAACAGACGTCTGCCTCCAGCATGGAACACAGACAAATTAAACACATACAGCAAAGCTCAGCGGGAGGAAGCAAAGACTGAAGGAGAAGAGAATTTCCAGAAGCATCTTTAATATTCTCAGAGAAAGAAGATATCGCATCCAGGAAACAAAACCAAGTGTTCCAAAGAAAATGGAGGAAAAGAAATCATTAAAAAGACACCAACATTCCCCAAGAAGGAAGATGACCCACTGGCAAATTGAAAAGGCCTTCAGGTACCAAACACAACAGAAGAAAACAAACTCACGCCAGGACACTTCGCTGTTTCAGAACCCAGGACACGAGAAGTCTCTATAGCCTGCCACATGGGGCCAAGAAAGGGGGGAAGAAAACAGGTCACATACAAGAACCAGAAAGCAAAACAGATTCAGCCATCTCAGCAACAACCCTGAAATCTAGAACATGGCGGAGCAAAGCCTTCCAGATTCTCAGGGAAGGTAATTCCCAGCTAGGGAAAACTGTCAATCAAGTATGAGAGTAAAATAATGAGAGTTTCAGACCTCTAGGGTCACAAAAATTTAACTTCCGTACGTCATTCCTCAAGCAGATACTGGTGGGAGACTCTGCCCAAACAAAAGTGTGAAAAGAGAAAGGGGAAGAGATGAGACACAGGAAGCGGCTGTGGGGCGCGCAGGGCCTGGAGTGAGATGACCCCATGGGAGGGAAGAGGAGGAGCCCCAGGAGGGGTGAGGGGAACTCCAAAATTGACAGCTGTGCTCCAGCCATGGAGGGCCGAAGGCCAACCTGGGAGCGTGTGGCCTGAGAGACAGACCTTGGGATATTAGGATATTAATAGATTGTACCACACTGCTCCAGGTCACCACACCATCCTTTGAACTAAGAACACAGTGCCCAGGCGATACTGCCCAGCTGTGACCAGGACTTGTCTTGGCCATAGACGGAAGGAGCCCTGACATTCCCACCATCTTTCGCTCGCAGGACCAGCTGAGAGCACACGAGACACTCCGCAGCGGGGTTCTGCCATGACATAGTCTGGAATCCCAGAAACAGAAGCACAGGGCCACCCCGTGGCATTTATGGATGCCACGAATCTGGGGAATCCTGGCTTTGCCAACAGGTCTTGCTCACAAATTTCCCCAAGAGGGACTCTTGTGAAAATTTGTGAAGCTGAAGCCAAACGATGACTCAGAGGCTATTGGCTGTGTCTTCTCCAGAATTCTTCATCTGAAGGATGACACTGCCCTTCCTTACACGTCACGTCTGTGCTTGTTCCTTGAGCCTTCACTACTGCACAATAGAGCATTCCTGGAGGCTCCGAGAAAAGCAAAGGAAGGATGGGACAAGTCAGGCTCAGGCTCCTGCCTCCGGAGGAGGAAGACCCCTACCGTGGGCACTTTAGGGCATTGGATACTATAAGCACACCCCAAAAGTCAGTTATTAAAGAACCCCTGGGTGCCCCTTGCTCCAATCCAGGCCTGGCCCCTGACAAGTTCCAAACACCCGGGAAAGTACATCCCCACCTGACCTTCTCTGTGACCTTGAACCCAGAATGCCAAGGCGAGGAGGGCTGTGCCAGCATCTGTCTCAGGGAGATGCTGCTTTGGAGATAGAGGGGTTGACAGGAGAAAACCCTTGGGTGGGAGAAAAGCTGGGCCATTGCCAGGTTCCTCCTGCCAGTATAAGGGTGCAGCAGCTCCCACCCAGTCCATCATTTATGCATCTTTTCCATTTTGCTGTTAAGAAGACTTCTTTCCAAGTCATGCTGGGAGTCTGTGCTCTCGCTGCTCCTTGGGTACCATTCCGTGGTTCTGAAGGTCCTCATAAGTTAGGTGATACATAGAACAGATGCATCCAGAAGCTGAGAGACACCTTTCTATGTTAGACAACGCTTATTACTTTTACACTTATGTGTATATACAATTAGATGTAACATGAATGAAACATGATATTGGTTCTTTGCACGACTGTAGGAGTCTTGAGATGGACAGTAAAACACAATGAAAGCTCTGACATAAGTGATAGTGATTTTGTATGATGAAATTAAAATATTTTACAATTTTTTTCTTTGCTAATGATCACATACAAGATGCAACCCCATTACAACGATTAAACACTGTAAGTAAAATTTCAAAGAAATTTGGTTTATTTCCAAATCAAAATATTCCTCTAAGAATGTTATTGACAATCCCAGCTGCTACTCCCTCCGCAGATCAAAGTTTCTCCAAAGTTTTGAAAACTAGCTAAGAGCTACAAGGCCTCAAGAAAGGATGCCTAATTTGTCATTATTGTCGAATTATGTGAAAATCTTAATTATAATAGCATGATTAGCGATACTGATGAAATAAAGACAAGAAAATAAAATTTTTAGAATAAACACAATAATTTATAAGTTATGCATGTCTTTGTATTTTTATTCATCCAAGCATTATTGGCCCAGCAACAGAACACCCAGGTATATGCAATAATGATTAAATTCAGTGTGCTATGATATTCTGCCAGCTTTCAGTTATCAAAAAACCATGATTTCATACATCTCTCTCTATTTTGTTATTACGAAGGTATATTTGTCAAAGCAAGAGGCTAGAATACTTTTTATTCAATAATTTAACTTGATTTATAATTTATAAATATTTAGACATATGATATGTGGACTTATGTTTGTAATCTTGTCTCAAGTCCCACCAATGTTAGGGCTGGGCCTGGGTAGGAGCATGGAGGGAGGGAGATAGAATTAGGAAGGAGAACACAGAGGCCTCTAAGTTTCTAGAATATTCTATCTCTCATACTAGGGAGTGGAGGCATGGGCATTCATCTTGTTACTTTCCTATAAACTGTATTTTATTTTATGGATTTTTGAATGCCTGATATATATGACAATAACAAAGAAAATGAAATAAAAATAAGGGTAAGAAAAAGAATTTACCTTGTTTACCATTCAGAGAGGTCGTGAATCCCAGATGAGATCACACACAGGAAAGCGCATTGTAAAGAGAAAACCCCGCTCCGGCACAAACTGTCCTTACTGTTCCTCTGACGCCAGGCAGGAAAAGTGGGGGGCGAACATTGTCAGCTCCCTTGAGAATGAAAATCTTGTTGACATTTTCCTTACCGGAATTTCTAATAATGTGTTTTCCTTTTACACTGATTCTAAATACATTACTTGCATATTTTGGAAAATGTGGAAACTAAGAATAAAAAGCAAGCATATATGTCACTATGCAGACAAAACAACTACAGAAACAGTGGCATACAGTATTTCAGTGTTTAAAAAAAAAAAGTGTCTAGCCAGGCGCGGTGGCTCACTCCTATAATCCTAATACTCTAGGAGGCCGAGGTGCGAGGATCGCTTGAGCCCAGGAGATTGAGCCAGACTGGGCAACATAGTAAAACCCCATCTCTACAAAAAATGCAAAAACTAGCTGCTTGTGGTGGGCATGTCTGGAGTCCCAGCTACACAGGAGGCTGAGGGGAGGATGGCTTTAGCCAAGGAGGCAGAAGTTGCAGTGAGGTGAGATCATACCACTGCACTCCAGCCTAGACAACAGAGCAAGACTCTATCTCAGAAAAAGAAAAAAATTTTAAAAAAAATGCATCCAGGCCAGGCAATGTGGTTCACTCCTGGTAATCCCAGCACTTAGGAGGCTGAGGTGGATGAATTATTTGAGGCCAAGAGTTCAAGACTAGCCTGGGCGACGGAGACCCCATCTCTACCAAATTTGTTTAAATGGCCAGGCATGGTGGTGTGCACCTATAGTTCCAGGGAGGCTGAGGTGAGAAGATCATTTGAGCCTGGGAATGAAGACTGAAGTAAGCTACGATCATACCACTGCACCCTAGCCTAGTGACAGAATGCGATCGTATCTCCAAAACAAAAAAGTGTCTATCTTTCGAACTATAATTTTACATGGTTGAGATGGTTGAGATCAGCCTCCAAATATGATTTTTTGCCTTGTTGTTTTTCTCACTTAATATGCCAGATTTTTCCCCATGTTATTACAAACTCATTGTAAGCATCTTTGGAGCATAATTTACTTAATCATTTCCTCATTATAGGACATTTAGACAGATTCTAATTATTCACTATCACAAATTACCCTGTAAAGAATAAACAGGGCTCTTTCTGAGTCTTTGTGTGGACTTCAATTCGTTTCTCGGGATCCATATCTCAAAATGGACTTGAGAGAGCTTTTCAGATTCCAAATGTAGCTGTTGAAGGCATTTACGTTACAGGTATGCGCCGCTGGCCTTTCCCATCCGGGCACTGATGTGCTGTCACCATGGAATGTCGCATTACTTACTAAGTCTAAAAGCCACATGGAGCCAGACAGACGGGTCGCACCCTGGCTTTGCACAGCATTGTCTGGAGATCTGAGGAGAGTTCGAGCCTCCCTAAGCCTCACGTTCCTTGGCCACGTCAAAGACAGAACCGTGACTGCCAGGTACAGTACTGGTAAGGATTAAAAACAACACAGGCACGTGCCTAGCCCGATGTCTGGCACTTAGCCAGTGTTCAAGAAATGATGACTCACATGAACGCTTTTTAACATGCTTCTTTCCTAATCATTCCAGCAAAAAGTCCCAGGGAAGACACTGATCAGGCTGGCTGGAGTCACGCCCCTTTCCAGCAGCCAATTACTGTAGAGGTTGATTGGCCAGTTCTGGAGTCATGCGCCCTTCCCTTAACCAACTGCTATGAAGTCTGATTGGTCAGTTCTGGAGTCAAGTGCCCTTCCCTTAA
>NC_045452.1:29155238-29253823 GCF_002776525.5 Piliocolobus tephrosceles | reverse complement strand
TATGAAGTCTGATTGGTCAGTTCTGGAGTCAAGTGCCCTTCCCTTAACCAATTACTGTAAAGTCTGATTGGCCAGTTCTGGAGTCATGTGCCCTTCCCCTAACCAATTACTATGAATTCTGATTGGCCAGTTCTGGAGTTATGTGCCCATCCCTTAACCAATTGCTGTGAAGTCTGATTGGTCAGTTCTAGAGTCATGGGCCCGTCTCTAACCAATTACTATGAAGTCTGATTGGCCAGTTCTGGAGTCATGTGCCCTTCTCTCAGGCAATTACTGTGAACTCTAATTGGCCAGTTCTGGAGTCACATGCCATTCTCTCAGCTAATTACTTTGGCCTCTGATTGGCCAGTCATGGAGTCATGTGCCCTCCCCTGAGCCAACTTTCCTGGCCTCTGATTGGCCAGTCCTGGGTCTCCTGCTCATTCTGAAACTGGAATGGGGCATAGGGTCATCCCTACCTGAACTATGGGGAGTCGGAATTGTGAGTCCCAAAGAAAGGAATCCTGTTACCAGAAAGGGGAAAGCCGGTGGATAAGCAAAAGCAACAGATGTCCAAGGCTTCCGTAACAGTGCCTCCCTGCTGCTTGCTTGGGAAAGGACTAGTTCCCAGACTGTGACCCTGACACCACGTGGACATGGGAGAATCACCCTTGCCTGTGTTTATAAGGGAAGAAAGAAACAACAAAACAAAGACCAAGATGGCTGGGCCCGGAGGATGGTTGACCCTAGTGAGCTTGAAAATCTTTCTAGCCTTGTAAGAGTGTGAACTTACAGGCAGATCTAGAAAAGGCGTGAGTTTCCATTCTGGGGAGACAAGGGCTTCACTGCCTGGGAAAACCAGTGCTTCATTAGGAAACGACACAGCCTCCATCTAAAGGACTCGAACCTGCCACCCACCTCCAACCCCAGGCCCAGTCCAAAAGCCCCCTCCTCTGAGAAGTCTCCCTGAGCCCTGTCAGAGATTAAACAATGCCGGCCACTAGCTAAAGACAATGAGGTCAGGTCTCAGTCCACTGCAGCAGGGAACAGAGTCCACTGCAAACTGAGCTCATGCAGAGGTGACCGAGCATTTTAAAGGGAGAATGAGGGAGCAGGAGAGGGAATGCGCGGGGCTCCAGCAGAGTCAGGGAAAGGGAGATTACAAAAAGCAGGAGGTGTGTAGTCAGTGGGCTAAGGCCATTGGGATTGCTACCTAGGACTTACCAAAGCCGGGCTCCTGCCCTCCCACCACAAGTGGGACACGGGGGTCCTCTCTTAAGGTGTTGGCTAGAACAGACAGTAAGTTATTCTGGCAGCCCTGAACTTTCCCAGGGATGAACTTAAGCAAGGGATGCAGCCTTGAACTGTGAGAAAAAATGCCAGGGTCTGTTCCAGTCTCAGTGTTGGGAGGTGGACGAAATCAGCTGTGATGAGAGTCTGTAGTTTCTAGAGGCCAAGGCTGAGGCCTCCTTGAGAGAGGGCTAGGTGAAGCCTGTGTTGGTCCAGAAGAGAGTCTTTGTCAGACCCCAGATGTCCACCTCCTTGGGGTTCCTCTATCATGCCCCTCGTGTGCCTGTCACCCACACACCTCTGTCAGATGCCCAAGGTAGGGCTTCCATCTCCATGTCCCTGGCGCCCAAGACAGGGCATGATGGGGGATGAATTCTCAGTTAACTCACTGTGCTGACTGCCTAGTGGTGGACAAGATGGAGGAACCACACCAGGCACCACACCCCTCACAGAAGGCTTTCAAAAGGCTCAGATCTCCATGCCCAAATGCAGGGATTTTAATCCAGACACTCTGAACTTGTACAGCTGAAGGATTGATTTCTTTTTTAAAGCTCCTCGACTATCCTGTTGTTTAGTGGGGATTGGACCCCACTGATTCTGCACAGGTAGATGCACCTGCTTCAAATGAAGCCTTCTGCTGAGTGAAGATGGATCTCCAGGTAACTCCTGCCCAGGCCCTCCCCTCCCACCCTCCACCAGGCCCACCTGGGCATAGGAGCCACAGAACTCTCACCACTCCTGGGGGTGCTGAGTCCTGAGACTAAGGTCAGGGTTTAGGGGCAAATAGGTGAAGGAAACCCTCCAGCCAATGTTGGCTTGAGACTCTGCTTAGGCCTTTTATGGCTAACTTCTGCTGGCCTAGAGCTCCTGTTAGCAAGAAAGCCTACTTCTCTTGGCACTGCCAGTTTCTTTGGGTTCGTTACTGGGAGGGAGGGCAGGATCTTTCCTGCCTATTCCTGGAGTCCCTGGTTGTAATATAATCAAACCCAATTCAGTTCAATCACTTCTTTTACATCATAGACTATCAGGGTAGGAGAGGCCTTCAAGATAATCTCATCTACCAACCTTGACAGTGGGGAAACAGGCCTTGGGCTGCTGGCACAGCCAGGGCTCCATTCAGAACAGCAAGTCCTGCTGTTTTGCCAAAGCCTGTCTCCAGGTCCTATTTGCTTCATTTCAGCCAAAGTTTGGGCACAACTGCCTGGTCTGATGTCTTTGCTGAGGTTGAACCCCTTCTGGTGACAGTAGTTTTGTCACCTCATGAGGAGAACTAAAGTTAGCACTCCTTTAAGGATTTGGTTTTGAAAAACTGTAGAAAGGGGATATTGAAATTTGCCTGATTTGCCCGTTCCTTGGAAGCCTCTCAAAGTCTAGTTCAAAACCGTGCTGACTTTAAAGGCAGAAAGAAATGCTTGGAAGAGAAGAGATGAATAGGGCAAGGAGATCCAGGGCTGTTTCTAGGTTATAATGGCCACTCCTGAGCTTGCTTCTCTGTGTGAGTGGAGGGAAGGACTGGACTAAGGCAAGGGGGAGCAAAGTTCAGTCCATTTCCTTGGTAACACTCAGGAAAGGAGGCCAGAGCCTCGCTGGTCTCTCAGGGGCCGCCAGGGAAGACCCAAGGGAGGTTTTCAGATAGCAGCATGGGGACTTGCAGGGAAAATCACTGGCTCCTGGCAAACACTGTGGCTCCAACTGCCACTGTCTATTAAATAGCATTATGTAAACCTTGACAGTCACTTAGATGCAGAGCTGGCAGATTAATTTTATCTTAAATCTTTAGCCCATGGAAATATATCAAAATGCAGCTTTTACAACCAGTGACAAAACAGAAGTCCTATCTGTGTTTGGACAGTGTCTGCTGATGTCACACTCTGGGAGAGGCCCAGCTGGTGCAATGTGGGCGGCAGCAATTCGTTCACCCATTAGAGAAAAAGGACCTCAAGGGCAGGCCTCTTTGGTCACAGCTGTATCCCAGGCACTCCCCTAAGTATGAGTCTAATGAATAATCACCCCGTGAACACACTGGAAGCACCTGCTATGTGCTGGCCCTGGCCTCAGCAGGGCAGACACAATGACAGGGAGCAAAGCCGATGCTGCCCTCAAGGCAGGGAAGCAGAGAAGACCCTCAAGCAAGTGCACGATGCCGAGGGGGAGCTTGAGGACTACAGAAGCACCTCACGCAGCCCTGGGAGCAATCACGGAGGGCGCCCCAGAGACAGTGATGCCTGGGTTTGAAGAACAAATGGGATTCACAGATACATAAAGTGGGAAGGGGCATCCAGGAATGTGCTCATTCACTCATCCATTCCTTAACTCAACAGACATTTGTGGAGCTTGACAATATGCAGGAGTGATGAGGGTAACCCGAGATGGCAGAGCAGTGTCACCAAGGAGCTGACAGTCCATGGAGACAGACGCGCATGGGACAGCCCGCATCAGTGCAGGATGACAAATGAGGAAGGGTCTGCCAAGGAGGGGACGCAACGCCAGGAGGAAGGAAGAGGACCAAGATTGCACTATTGCACTCCAGCCTGGGCAACAGGGCAAGACTCCATCTCAAAATAAATAAATGGGAGAATATGCATTGGTTAAATACAGATACTACACCATTTTATATAAGGGACCTGAGCATTGTTGGATTATGGCATCTGAAGCAGCAGGGATCAGAAGGGCATATCCTAGAAGCAAACCCCCTGTGCATACCAAGGGGTGACTGTACTCACTTTGACTGACTTGGTGTGGTAGGTGGTGTTATTGCCAGGCTTTTACTGTAATTCCCACATAGGCCATCCCTACACAGGATGCCCTCTCTTTTCCACTGACACTGGGCTTGGCCAGGTGACTCATTTTGGCCATGAAGATCTGAGCAGCATTGACATGTACTGCTTCCCAAAGAAGCATTACGAGGCATTGCATGGTTCTATTCTTTTTCCCTGTGCCTCCACACCAGCAATGTCCCAAATTGGGCTCCTCCCCAGCCTGGGTGTCAGGGGGCACAGCCAAAGCCACTCCTGATGAATGTGTCATGGGAGCAAGACCTTAAGGGATATTTGTTACTGCAGCAGAACTTAACCTGAGCTGACTGATAGATAAGGAAGCCAGGATTCAGGGAGGTTGAGTGGCTTGGAAATCAAGAAGTTGCTCGCAGAGCCCAGTATGGAATCCATGCCTTCCAAATATCTGCCTGGTCCTGTTGCCTTGCTAGGCAACTTTGTAACAGCTAACATTAGCAAACAGAAAGGACCCAACAGGCAGTGAGCTTTCACTGAAGCCAGCATCTATGAGTTCATGATTTTTACAAAGCAGCAACTAACAGCTAACAGCTATTGATTATTTTCTTTGCATCAGACACTGTGTCAAATGCTTTGCAGTCTTTTATCCACTGTTCATGTGACCCTATGAGGTAAGACAGCCCTAATTTTACAGATGAGAAGACTGGGTTCATGTTACTTCATTCTAGTGTAAATCTACCTTATTCTTTCCAAAATCTGTATAATGTCCACAATATGAATGCAGCTAAGTATCTGTACCCATCCCCTTATCAAGAAATATTTCTGTCACTTTCAATATTTCAGAATTACACACAATATTGCAATTGCTGACTTGGAACACACATTCTTACCATCTTCGGGCTACTGTTTCTGCAGGGTAGAGTCCCAAAAGTAGAGTTGTAGAGTCAAACATATGTACTGCCAGGAGAAATGGCTCATGCCTGTAATTCCAGAACTTTGGAAGGCCAAAGTGGGCAGATCACTTGAGCCCAGGAGTTGCAGACCAGCCTGGGCAACATGGCAAAACTCCGTCTCTACAAAAAAATTTTAAACATTAGCCTGGTATGGTAGCTCACATCTGTAGTCCCAGTTACTAGGAAGGCTGAGGTAGGAGGATAACTGGAGCTCGGGAGGCAGAGGCTGCAGTGAGCCAAGATCGTGCCACCACACTCCAGCCTGAGCAACAGAGCAAGACCTTGTCTCAAAAGAAAAAAAAAAAAATGAACCTACATGTTGATTTTTTATGTAAAGTAAAAATGTTATCTATCAAAAAAATAGCTGTATCTACGTGATATAGTTTGGCTGTGCCCCCACCCAAATCTCATCTCAAATTCTCACATGTTGTGAGAGAGACCTGGTGGAAGGTAATTGAACCATGGGGGCAGATCTTTCCCGTGCTGTTCTTGTGACAGTAAGTCTCAGGAGATCTGCTGGTTATTATAAGGGGAAGTTTTCTGCACAAGCTCCTCTCCTTGCCTGCCACCATCCACATAAGATGTGACTTGCTCCTCCTTGCCTTCCGCCATGATTGTGAGGCTCCCCCAGCCACATGGAAGTGTAAGTCCAATTAAACCTGTTTTGTAAATTGCCCAGTCTCAGGTGTGTCTTTATCAGCAATGTGAAAACGAACTCATACACTATGTGCTTGGTTTCCATTCTCACCAAATTTATAAGAGTAGCTACTTGCTAATACTGTTACTAGTCCTGGACATTATGTAAAGTTTTTGCAAAACTGATAGCTACAAAAATCTCATTGTGTTTTCATTTGGTTTCTTTTAATTACCAGCGAGGATGTGCATCTGTCCAAACGTCCATCAGCCATTTGATTCTGTCTTCTGTGAAAAGCTGGCGTCTGTGCTTCCTCTTGCTGGGGTAGTTACTGGTGTCTGTGGCCTTTTACTTCTGTCCCAAAGCCATGCACTCTGGAGGAGGGAGTCTCTGTATCTGCAGCTCCTCACTAGTGTGGATCCCACCTCATCCATGGGGATTCAGAGTGAATGGATGAGTGGAAATGGCCATTTATTGAACGCTGAAGGTGTGCCTGGCACTGTGCTTAACAATATGCCCACAGGGTCTCATTTAACCCTCACGAAAACCTGCTGAACGAGGTATGCATCCATTAGCTCACTCTATAATTCCAAATTCCAAAGAGTTCTAAAATCCAAAAGAGTTTCCACAAGTCATTGGGCACCAATATCCATCATGAAGTCTCATGAGACCATTTATAATCTTTGTTTACTGCCTTCGTTGGAATAGTCAAGTTTTGATACTAAAATATCCAATTTGATTTGGGAGTATTTACCCCAGACCCTGCTGGCAAGGTTAATAATTGTAATACACACTGTATTATCTGCAAAACCCAAAAGAAAAAGGCTAAAATGTGAAAACTAGCTGCCCTGAGGGTATGGCTAAGAAACTGCAGGCTTTTATCAGTATCCCCATGTTACGGATGAAGAAACTGTGGCTGAGAAGTTGACAACTTTCTTGTGATGGAGGGTTGTTAAAAGACAAGGCAAGAAACTAAACTCTGACCCCAGTGCCAGTGCTCTCGACCCAGGCTTGATCCTGCTCTCTGCTGCTGCTCTTAATGCCACACGATGGGTCCTCTGACTTCTGAGTTCCAGGAGCAAGAGCTTGGGGAGAGCGGCACATTTGTAAAGGCAGCAAATGGCTTGTTAGGGACTGGGCGATCAAGCTGACCCGTCTTGTTGGGATCTCCACTCCAGGATGATATCATGGTTCATAAATACCATGCAGGGTCTCGGATCCCAAAGCCTGCATCTAGGGAGTAGAAGAGCTCTCTCCCTGAGGTGTGAGCTGAAGTTGGCTGGGCTGGGAGGCAGGCTGGCTCCCTCTCTAACAGATTAGTTTAATTAAAAGCTGGATGGATGCTTGGTTCCTGTTGGAGACAATCATTAGACAATCAAAATGCTTGGGTACAAGGAAGTAATTGCATTTCACAGAGACCTCTCTGCCATCAAGACAGAATCAATCAGTAATTAAATTAGAGGTGAAAATGAGTTGCTCAGGCCCAAGGCTGACTGACTGAGCAGATATCGAGTGAACCCCACTACGTGCTGCAAGCACGGAGATGAGGGAGACACCGGCCCAGCCACCAAAGTCCTCTGGCTAACCAAGTGGCCACTCAGGATGAAAGCACATGGCGTTCTCACCAGGGACTGGAAGGGGCTTTGACACAATGGATTCTAAAATGTCACAATAGTATGATATCTTCTCAGTTAAAACTAAACAGGAAAGGGGGCTGTCACGGTTAGCTACCAATGTATAATAACCCAAAACTCAGTAGGGTGTGAACAATATAAGCACTGATTTATCAGGCATTTGTACATGAGCTGGGTGTCTGCCGATCTTAGCTGGGTTTGCTCTTGTGTGTGCGGGTCGCTGAGATCATCCGGCCTAGACTGGGCTAGGCTTGGTGGTTATTCTTCGAGAGGCAGGAGTAGGGGTGGCCAGGCAGCGCTGCTCCTCCTCTCCCTCTCATGCTCCTCCAGAGACTGGGAGGCTGACTGGGGCATGCTCTTATTGGGTAATGGCAGAGACCCAAGAGGACCAGCAGAGCACATGGAGCTTCTTCAGGCCTAGGCTTGGAACCAGCATCCTGTCCCTTGCACCTGCAAGTCACTGGCCAAGGCAGGTCACCTGGCCAAGTCCCAAGTCAAGATGGGAGGAGGGCACTGGTAATGAAGCATGGTGAGCGTGCAGTTGAAGGGAAGGACAAAGAAATAAGGCTGATTGTTCAAGCTTCCAGAGGAAGTCATACTTTTCCAGTGCCTGCTTTAGGGCAGTCACTTTGTATGCATTCCCTCGAGGAATCTCATCATCATTCTTCAAAATCTGCATCATTATCCCCATTTAGAGATGCGGAAACTGAAGTTCTCGGAAGCAACCTGGTCGGTGTCATCTAGCTGACAAGTGCCTGGACACACACCAGCTTCTAGCACTTCCATCGCTCCACCTGTCTTCACACTGGCCTGGGGGGTCAAGGTCATGGACTCTGGTCCCACCCTGCCCCCGCTCCTTGAATCAACGTGAGACAAGGCTCCCCAACTTCTGGCATGATTTTCTTCAGATGTAAACAAGGAAACTGCCCTTGAAGCTCTGAGACTCCTGGGTTTTAGGGCTAATCGACTGTTGAATCCAACAGGTTTCAGCGATGCTGATTGAATTTGAATGACAGGGCGGGAAATGGGATGGCCAACGCAGATGCCAGAGGCCTGCTAATTTGTTCATGTGGGTTGTAGTCTAGCCCAGTGGCTTCTATTTTTTTTTTGCCCGTGACTATGGTAGACTGAATAATGGTCTCCAACAATGTCCGCACGCTAATCCCCAAAACCTGTGAATGTGATCTTATGTAGCAAAAGGGACTTTGCGGATGTGATTAAGGTTTCAGGCCTTGAACTGGAGAGACGATCTCGGATCATCCCAGAGGGCTCAATGCATTTGCAAGGGAGCGGGGCTCAGAGAGGAGGGAAGAGGGCACAGAGACCACGTGGAAGAGGGAGGAGGAGGCTATTAGGCAGGAAACATGATGGTCTCTAACAGCTGAAACAGGCAAGGAAATGGCTTCTCTGCTAGAGCCTCCAGAAACGAATGCAAGCCTGCTGACCCAAGATCCAAGGAGCCAGCAGATTCCGTGTCTGGTGAAGGCCTGCTTCCTGGTTCGTAAACAGCCCTGTTCTAGGTATATCGTCATATAGCAAAGGGGTGAACAATCTCTCCATAGTCTCTTTTATAAGGACACTAATCTCATTCATGAGGGCTCCACCCCTATGACCTAATCACCTCGCAAAGGTCCCACCTGCTAATACCACCACCTTGGGGTTAGGATTTTAACATGGGAATTTGAGAAGGGGGGACATACACATTCTGACCATAGCACATCCATACACACACACGCTCACAACTAGAATAAAAGTTCCTCTAAAAATACATACTGTGCAAGATGTATGCTTATTGGTAGTCTATATCATTAAAAAGTAAACAGTTCACCTGGTGGTGACACACGGGGCTGATTTCATGACCCAAAAACCATTTACCACCTGCAAATGATTTCCACCAGGAAACACCTGGCTGTTGTCTAGCCCCTTGGTTGAAGGAGATACTTGGCCGTGGTCTAACCTCCCGGTTGAAGGAGGCACCTGGCTGCTGTCTAACCTCTTGGTTGAAGGAGATATTTGACCGTGGTCTAACCTCTTGGTTGAAGGAGACACCTGGCCGTGGTCTAACCTCTTGGTTGAATGAATCACCTGGCTGCAGTCTAACCTCTCAGCTGAAGGAGACACCTGGCCATGGTCTAACCTCTTGGTTGAATGAATCACCTGGCTGCAGTCTAACCTCTCAGCTGAAAGAGACACCTGGCCATGGTCTAACCTCTTGGTTGAATGAATCTCCTGGCTGCAGTCTAACCTCTCAGCTGAAAGAGACACCAGGCTGTGGTCTAACCTCTTGGTTGAAGGAAACAGCTGGCTGCAGACTAACCTCTTGGTTCAGGGTGTGGTCACTCTGGGAAACTTCCAGAGCAAGTATTTTATCCACCTCTAGCACAGGTCGCCATCCCCTGTCAGCCTCCTCTTGGTCTCTTTCTGTTATTGTGAACTTCCCTCAAGGAAACGTTCTTCTCCCTAAATAGGTGGCACTTCATGCTGAGCAGAACACTCCTAGCAGGAGCTGATACGTGTCTCTACCTCCTGCACAGTAGCCAAGTGAATTGAATCCAGTCATCAGAATTCCACTGCTTTTCTTCAGAAGAGATTCCTGGGGCAGAAGCTGAGCTCTCAGCGCTCTAAAGATGGGCAGAATTTCTCTGTGTGAGGTAAAGGGAAGGATTTCCAAGCTGCACCAGGAAGGAGTCAGAAAAGGAGGCTGTCACGAGCAAGATGGCCATACTGGAGCTTGCAATGTGACCCCTCCCACAAACTCCCAGCCTTCAAATTCTTCACAAATACTTGGATGTGGGGAATGTCTGGAAACTTTGTGCCCAAACTAGCTCTGCTAGACTCGTAGCATTAAGTGTGGATACTAGAACCACAGAGCCAGTGCGACATAAGAACTGGCAGAAATAACTAGGCAGGAGCTGGACTGACTCCCTTAGAGCTGCGAAGGTGGGTTCAGATCAAGTGTGACCCACACTCTGAAGGTCAGGAAGCCCTGCTGGGATCAGAGGGGAATCTGACATAATGGTACCCCTGCAGAGCTCACAGCCTAGGGAAAGGCACACGCACAGGACTCTGAGACAAATGCTGTGTCGGAGAACGAAAAAGAAACCATGGGAACCCAGAAGAGAGGACGATTAACCTTCATGGGGGTCAAGGAGGGCCCAACGGTAGAGAGGCTGAGGACGATTAACCTTCATGGGGGTCAAGGAGGGCCCAACGGTAGAGAGGCTATTCTAAATATGCCTTGAAGGCTTTTACTGTTTGGAGGTAGAGGGGTCAAGAGCTCAGAGAGGTGGAGCAAATCAAGATCCCTGGACCTGTCTCAGGCCCTAGGAGTCAGAATTTCAGATGGGGGGCTGGTGACGCTGCACCTTTGTTAAAAGCTTCAGGTGATTCTGAGGCTCAGCCAGGTCAGGGAACCACCAGCCTGGAAAACGACCACAGATGCAGCCGAGCTACTCTCAAGGGCACCTGCCTCCTCCTGCCCTGACTTGTAGGGAACCATACGTGTGTCTGGGTCTACATATGCATGTATGCATGTGTATATGTTTGTATGTATCTGTGTATCCATGTATGTGTATATATGTGCATATATGTGCATGTGTGTATGTGTATGAATCTGTATGTGTACTGTGTGTGTATATGTGTGTACTGTGTATGTGTGCATGTGTGTGCCTAGCATGCATGTATTTGTATGTATGGCTGTGTATGTGTGCATGTGTGTGTGCATATGCATGTATGTATTTGGGTGTGTATATGCATGTGTGTTCATGTGTGCATATGTTTGCATGTTTATGGGTGTATGTGTGCATACGTGTATGTTTGTATGTATGTGTGTGTTGCCTGAGCTGGGGTGTGAGGGCTCAGTCCCTGTCACAGATTGGTGAGGCATAGCTGGGGAGTCCTTTGCCGGAACTCAAAGGTCATGTGTACCTCAAGTTCTCCTTCCTGCCTCCCTGCTCACCCCCATGAACAGGAGGCTCCTCCCCAGTCCTGCAGCTGCTCCTTGTGTCCAAGACTGTGAGGCCCACCAGCACCAGGAAGCACGTTGTATTACCAGCCTGTGGAACATCTCGCTTTGCGCCGGCTGCATGTACATCCATCCCCTTGAGGACAGGCTCCATTTGCGCCACAAATGGAAATGAGCCTTCTGAGACGATTAGAATTTTTTCAATAAGATGTGAGCTGGCACACAGGGGGGCATGATGAAATGTCTTCACTCCAGATCTCCAGGGCTTCCTTTTGTTGTTCCTCTCTGGTGGTGAGTGATGGAGCTCGGGGGAATGTGCACAGGCACGGGTTCCACAGAGCTCCACCCCTGCAGTGGATGCAAGGGGAGGCTGGGGTCTCCTGGACACTCTCTCTGCTTGCAGAGGCACCTGTGAGTTCAGGTAAACATTCCTGGTTGCTGAGGAAAAGGGGCTGGGGTGGGGAGAGCGTTTCTGACTGTGTATCCACTGACGCCCTTCCTCCACCTATGGGCTCCCAGTGCAATCCCCCCTCCCTGGGCTTCACACATCTCCAGCCCCAGCTGGGGGAATCTGCCAAGGTCTGTCAACACCCACCCCTCTGTTAGGATCCGCCTGGTGTGAGATTGCTGCTTCCAATGAAGGTGGGGAGAGGGAGTGCGCCTTAATTTTCTCTGAGTCGCCAAAATCGAGGGAGCTTGTGTAAAGCTTGCAGCACATGTTGCTTGAGCACTGACTCTCTGGCACGAGGCAGGCATCAGAAGACAACTGTGAACCAGATGGACATGGATTCTGTCCTCAAGGGAGCCCAGCAGTGATGGCCCACACTGGGAAGCCAGAGGGGAGAGCCTGGAAGTGTTGGGGAAGCAGAGAAGAGCTGGACACAGAGTCCAAGGGGTTGGTGAGAACCCATGAATCAGGGAGTGGGGATGATTCCCGGAGCTCGGCAGGACTGCCAGCCTGGCCACCAGCCACCTGATGCTGGAAGTCGCTGGCCCCAGTTTACATCCTGTCCACTGAGCCAGTTGCACTTAAAAAGTCAGTGGTCACTGGAAGCCTCAGAACCTGCCTGGGCAAAACTGCAAAATCACGTTAAAATGGGACGAATGACTCCCTGCATGTCTGCTGGGGAACCACCTTGGGCACCATGGGTGGGTCAGATGGGGTCTACCCCCATGAGCTCAGTCCAGGGGGGGACACAGAGAAGCAGCCCATCATAACACAGGGAGCTGCCTCAACCAGAGGGGAGAGCCAAGGGAGCTTCAGGGAAAGCTTCCTGGAGAAGATGAGCCCTGAGCTGAGGCTGAAGGGGTGCAGGGGAGGCCCTCAGGAAGGGTGTTTCTGGAAGAGTGAACACGACAGGCAAAGGCTTGGAGGAAAGAGATAGCACACAGCACATGGGAATGGCCAGTGAAGTGGCCATAAACACAGCACATGGGAATGGCCAGTGAAGTGGCCACAATCACCTTCTGAGGCGTAAGGAGAGGAGTAAAAAGGGAGTCTGAATGGAAAGAGGTCCCCTGATGTTGGGCATAGATTTATGAAACAATTAAAAGCCACTGGGACTTCTGGGGGAGATGGGGAGGACAGGATGGGAACAGAGCTGTGTTTTAGAAAGACTCATCAGAATGAACAATGGACATCCAAAAAAAAAATTCTGCTTCAGTAAAAAGAATGAGAATGCAAGTTAAAACAATAATAAGTCACTCCACACCAACTAAATTTGAAAAAAATATAATATCTGATGACATCGAGTGTTGCCAAGGACCTGGGACAACAGCGACCTGTACTTTGCCGGTGAGCGCTGTGTTGACACAACCATCTGGCAAACAGGTTGGCATGGTCTAGTGACGTTCACAACACACACAGAGTCACACAGCACCTGGACACTTAGGGGTACATCCTACAGGAACCTTCCCACAAGCGACCACAGGCGCACGGTTCCCCAGAGGAAACCAAACCAAACCAAACAAACCTAGAATCAGTCAGTGTCCATCGACGGAGAATGGACACATTCAAATCTGCCATAGTCTTGCCATGGAATCCTGGAACCCCACTGGTGAGTGGAGATGAACAAACCACAGCCCAGTACAAGACGGTGGGCCTCAGGAACATAATCGTGTGGTTAAAGCGGCTTTGAGACTCCCTCCACACACCACAGGAAGCTGCTACACACAGGCAAAGGTGAGTAACACAAATGTGTGTAGCACAAACATGCAAAGCCAAGCACTCCATTGTCGACAACTCAGCACCTGCAGTAGAACTCAGGGGCCAATTCAGAGACTGGTGAGTACAAAAGGCTTTTAAGGAGCGGGGAGATGGATAGGATGCATAGGATTTATATCATCCATAAGTATAAAGTCTGAAGCCCCCGGGCTGCAGAGGTAACATCAACTCCTGAAGGTCATGGTTACTGCCAGGGTACGCAGTGAAGGGTTCATCTTGGTACTCCAACGATACTTTATAATGTTATTTTAATTTTACTTTAATTTTAATATTTTCAATTACATTATTTTAATTTATTTTAATTTTAATTTATTTTTAAAATGTTATTTTAATTTTCAAATTCAATTTGAAAACAATAGAGAAAAAGATATTTTAAAATGACAGAAATTTGGAAAGAACAGAGAGAGGAATGGGGCCCTCTAGCTACATTAATAAAATGGTATTAATAAATTTTTTAAAGATTTGATAATACAAAAAAAAGCACTCAATAAAATACCAAAATATTATACCACTTATCAGTCAAGAGGACTTGAACACATTATTTAATCTCCTTGGAGCCTCCATTTCCTTCTGACGCAGCAGCTAACCATTTGAGGTGTTGTTTTAATTTAAATTATATAGACATAGGTAGTAAATGTTTTATATATATACATATTTATATAATATAAATTATATGTGCATTTATTGACCAATAAATTGGTTTATTATATTGGTGGGCCTAAAATAATTTAATTTAAAAGCTATTAAAGTTTTTAATTAAAAAATGAAAATATGACATATCTATGTATATTAAAGCAAAATTTTTAAATTATTTAAACAATTACACATTTCAAATATTTAAAAATAGCACTTTGGGAGACCGAGGCAGGCAGATCACGAGGTTAGGCAATCGAGACCATCCTGGCTAACACGGTGAAACTCTGTGTCTACTAAAAATACAAAAAAATTAGCCAGGCATGGTGGTGCATGCCTGTAATCCCAGCTACTCAGGAAGCTGAGGCAAGAGAATCACTTGAACCCAGGAGGCAGAGGTTGCAGTGAGCCAAGATCACGCCACTGCACTCCAGCCTGGGCGACAGAGCGAGACTTGGTCTGAAAAAAATAGATATATATTAAAAAGTAAAAATAGTCTAGAAGCAGTGGCTCACACCTGTAATCCCAGCACTTTGGGAGGTCAAGGTGGGCAGATCACCTGAGGTCAGGAGTTTAAGACCAACCTGGCCAA
Organism: Piliocolobus tephrosceles; assembly: GCF_002776525.5. NCBI lineage: Eukaryota > Metazoa > Chordata > Mammalia > Primates > Cercopithecidae > Piliocolobus > Piliocolobus tephrosceles. The sequence goes on along the minus strand of NC_045452.1, from coordinate 29,239,188 downwards.
CATGCTGAAACCCCATCTCTACTAAAAATACAAAAATTAGCTGGGTGTGGTAACACATGCCTGTAGTCCCAGCTACTCGGGAGACTGAGGCACAAGAATCACTTGAACCCAGGAGGTGGAGGTTGCAATAAGCCAAGATCACGCCACTGCACTCCAGCCTGGATGACAGAGCAAGACTCCATCTCAAAAAAAAAAAAAGTAAAAATCAATGAACAACTTATTATTGGTACACAACTACATACTTCAGTCATTTTCCTTCCTACATTATCCTAATGCTGTGAACCAGTGGCATTTTTCAGAAGAATGTGACTGTATTATTTTAAATTTTTCATAAAATTGCTTGTAATTGTCTTCAAATTATATTTTATGATTTAAAAATTCTAAGTTGTTAACATTGCAACTGATTCTTTCCGAAAGGGCATGACATTTTAAATTTAGAAACTATTATCTCTACAGGAATTGAGGTAGCTGGTAAGCTCAGAGTAAATTCTGTTAAATGGAGAACATTTTCAATTCTAGTATTTTTTCATTGAAATATATAAATATTTCAGCAGAAACATTGTCATAGAGACTGCCTTTTGCATCTATTTAGGGTGCCTTCTTTGACATATTTTTTTCACAACAAAACATGTCAAATGCATCATCTCTATTCATGATTCTTTTAAATGTCTTACCAAACTTAGATGCCATAAAATTCTAGGCCTTCTCCACCTGATTCCATTCCATTCCACACCATACATTTATCCAATTAAATAAAGGAGCTTCATTTAAAGATTCTTCCCATATGCCAAGATATACCAAAGTTTAAGAATTTCTAAATAAAATCCTGCACACTGAGCTAGCTTCACAATGTAATATGTTCACTTCCTCCTTTGCTCTCCTAGAGGAAAATTTTCAATGTCTTCCTGCGTAGCAAGCTTTGTTTTCAATAATTACAATTTGCTAACAACATTAATAACTGACATTTGGGGGCTTCTATTCATTGACTGCTTCAATTAAAAATTTCCAATTGATTTTATAAAACTGCATCCAAAATTTAAATGACTTGTTTACAAAAAGTTTAGTACCGTAAGACACTTAAGTTGATTTATGAAGTAATTTTTCAGAAGCTCCAACATTTATCAAATCTGATTGATAATGAGGAAAATGAGAGAAGGTGAGTACTACTATTTGGGGGAAAAAACAAGGTTTTTTTCATATTTAATGTTAACGTCATCACAAACGTGTTTATTTCAAGTTATTCTGGGTACACATATAATAGCTGTAAATTTTGACAACCACAGCTCCTGTTAGGTTGGTAAATTATCACAGCCTGTTTTAATGGCCACAAGTTATCCCAAGCACATTTCTGTACTTAATTTAGAAAGAATCTTGTTTTTACCATGACACTAGCTTCACCAAAAATTGTGTTCCTATCATAACTACAAGAACAAATAATATACCCCTTTCACACTGTTTTTCCATTGAACTCATGACAACATCATTGTATCACCAGCGACAGAAGGAACTTCTAAATCTTCACTGATTCCATAAATCAGATGAAAAGGATCAAACTGTCATTGGAATTAACTGATTTCCTCTTTGAAGTATCTGGTAACAATGATATAAAACTAGAATCATTAACTGTTTCTAAAGGTCTTCCACAAACAGAGCCAACACAATCACAGCTATCACTTCATTTTTCATCTGTGCATAAGAACACTTGGCAGTGGGAATGAGCAAAATTAATTTCAAGGACTCAGCATTGGATCTAAGTGAAAAGTCATGGTCCACAGAGTGAAACGTAAACACGCCTTCTGTGGACACACACTGCATCATCGTCCCTCAGGCCCAGGTTCCTCAACACTTTGACGCTTTTTCCAGGGATTTGTTCTTCTGCTGTTGCTGTACTCAGGGAGGTCCCTGCATCACCCAGGCAAGTGTCGGGGGTGGGGATAAATGCTAACAAATGTGCTGTGAGTCCTACACCTGTCATCAGCTCTCCGGGGAAACAGAAACACAGACATTTAGAACTTAATTGTTGGCCGGGCGCGGTGGCTCAAGCCTGTAATCCCAGCACTTTGGGAGTCTGAGACGGATGGATCATGAGGTCAGGAGATCGAGACCATCCTGGTGAACATGGTGAAACCCCGTCTCTACTAAAAAAAAGTACAAAAAACCAGCCGGGCGTGGTGGCGGGCGCTTGTAGTCCCAGCTACTCAGGAGGCTGAGGCAGGAGAATGGTGTGAACCCGGGAGGTGGAGCTTGCAGTGAGCTGAGATCCGGCCACTGCACTCCAGCCTGGGTGACAGAGCAAGACTCCGTCTCAAAAAAAAAAGAACTTAATTGTTAATCACATATATATTTCTGAGAAGGTTGAGGCAGGAGGATTGCCTGAGGCCAGGAGTTCAAGACCAGCCTGGGCAACAAAGCGAGACCCCATCTCTCTAAAAAAACAAACAAACAGGTCGGGAGCAGTGGCTCATGCCTGTAATCCCAGCACTTTGGGAGGTCGAAGCAGGCAGATCACAAGGTCAGGAGATCGAGACCATCCTGGCAAACATGGTGAAACCCCATCTCTACCAAAAATACAAAAAGAAAATTAGCTGGGTGTGGTAGTGGGTACCTGTAGTCCCAGCTACTTGGGAGGCTGAGTAAGGAGAATGGCATGAACCCAGGAGGCAGAGCTCACAGTGAGCCAAGATTGTGCCACTGCCTCTAGCCTGGGTGACAAAGCGAAACTATTTCAAAAAAAAAAAAAAAAAAAACAGGCACAGTGGTACAACTTCTGCTTTGAAGTTCTTGTGCTTTGGTTCCAGGGATAGACTGTAGGTGCCTTTGTAGCCAAGAACACATCGGCTGTGGCTCTGTTGTGAGATGGCCTGATAATGTTTAAATCAAAGTAAGAACATGGATTTGGGTTTTTTTTAATCTTTGTTTTACTGTTTCCCAGCTGTATTTGAGCCTCAGTTTCTCCTCTTCTGCAAAATGAAGCTACTGATACTCCACAGGAAGCTTAGGATGTATTAAGTTAAAGATCAACATATGGGTTCCTGGAGCAAGATGGCCAAATAGGAACAGCTCCAGCCTCCAGCTCCCAGCGCGAGCGACACAGAAGATGGGTGATTTCTGCATTTTCAACTGAGGTACCGGGTTCATCTCACTGGGGAGTGCCGGACAATTGGTGCTGGTCAGCTGGTGCAGCCCAACCAGTAAGAGCTGAAGCAGGGCGAGGCATCGCCTCACCTGGGAAGCACAAGGGGGAAGGGAATCCCTTTTCCTAGCCAAGGGAAACTGAGACACACAACACCTGGAAAATCGGGTAACTCCCACCCTAATACTGCGCTTTACCAAGGGTCTTAGCAAACGGCACACCAGGAGATTATATCCCACAACTGGCCCGGAGGGTTCCACGCCCACAGAGCATCCCTCATTGCTAGCACAGCAGTCAGAGATCTAACTGGAAGGCAGAGCAAGTCTAGGGGAGGGGCGCCCGCCATTGCTGAGACTTAAGTAGGTAAACAAAGCCACCAGGAAGCTCAAACTGGGTGGAGCCCACCACAGCTCAAGGAGGCCTGCCTGCCTCTGTAGACTCCACCTCTGGGGACAGGGCACAGCTAAACAAAAAGCAGCAGAAACCTCTGTAGATGTAAATGACCCTGTCTGACAGCTTTGAAGAGAGCAGTGGGTCTCCTAGCACAGAGGTTGAGATCTGAGAACAGAGAGACTGCATGCTCAAGTGGGTCCCTGACCCTTGAGTAACCTAACTGGGAAACATTCCCCACTAGGTGCAGACCGACACCTCACACCTCACACAGCTGGGCACACCTCTGAGACAAACTTTCCAGGGCAAGAATCAGACAGCAACACTCGCTGTTCAGCAATATTCTATCTTCTGCAGCCTCCACTGCTGATACCCAGGCAAACAGGGTCTGGAGTGGACCTCAAGCAAACTCCAACAGACCTGCAGCTGAGGGTCCTGACTGTTAGAAGGAAAACTAACAAACAGAAAGGACATCTACACCAAAACCCCATCAGTACGTCACCATCATCAAAGACCAAAGGCAGATAAAACCACAAAGATGGGGAAAAAGCAGAGCAGAAAAGCTGGAAATTCAAAAAATCAGAGCGCATCTTCCCCTGCAAAGGAACGCAGCTCATCGCCAGCAATGGATCAAAGCTGGATGGAGAATGACTTTGACAAGTTGAGAGAAGAAGGCTTCAGTCGATCAAACTTCTCAGAGCTAAAGGAGGAACTATGTATCCAGCGCAAAGAAACTAAAAATCCTGAAAAAAGAATGGAAGAATTGATAACTAGAATAATCAATGCAGAGAAGCTCATAAATGAACTGATAGAGATAAAAACCATGACACGAGAATTACATGACAAATGCACAAGCTTCGGTAACCGACTCGATCAACTGGAAGAAAGAGTATCAATGATTGAAGATCAAATGAATGAAATGAAGTGAGAAGAGAAGTCTAGAGAAAAAAGAGGAAAAAGAAATGAACAAAGCCTCCAAGAAATATGGGATTATGTGAAAAGACCAAATCTATGTCTGATTGATGTGCCTGAAAGTGAGGGGGAAAATGGAACCAAGTTGGAAAACATTCTTCAGGATATCATCCAGGAGAACTTCCCCAACCTAGTAAGGCAGGCCAACATTCAAATTCAAGAAATACAGAGAACGCCACAAAGATACTCCTCGAGAAGAGCAACTCCAAGACACATAATTGTCAGATTCACCAAAGTTGAAATGAAGGAAAAAATGTTAAGGGCAGCCAGAGAGAAAGGTCAGGTTACCCACAAAGGGAAACCCATCAGACTAACAGCAGATCTCTCGGCAGAAACTCTACAAGCCAGAAGAGAGTGGGGGCCAATATTCAACTTTCTTAAAGAAAAGAATTTTCAACCCAGAATTTCATATCCAGTCAAACTAAGTTTCATAAGTGAAGAAGAAATAAAATCATTTACAGATAAGCAAATGCTTAGAGATTTTGTCACCACCAGGCCTGCCCTACAAGAGACCCTGAAGGAAGCACTAAACATGGAAAGGAAGAACCAGTACCAGCCATTGCAAAAACATACCAAAATGTAAAGACCATTGATGCTAGGAAGAAACTGCATCAACTAACGAGCAAAATAACCAGCTAATATCACAATGACAGGATCAAGTTCACATATAACAATATTAACCTTAAATGTAAATGGACTAAATGGTCCAATTAAAAGACACAAACTGGCAAATTGGATAAAGAGTCAAGACCCATCAGTTTGCTATATTCAGGAGACCCATCTCACATGCAGAGACACACATAGGCTCAAAATAAAGGGATGGAGGAAGATCTACCAAGCAAATGGAGAACAAAAAAAAGCAGGGGTTGCAATCCTAGTCTCTGATAAAACAGACTTTAAACCATCAAAGATCAAAAGAGACAAAGAAGGCCATTACATAATGGTAAAGGGATCAATTCATCAGGAAGAGGTAACTATCCTAAATATATATGCACCCAATACAGGAGCATCAGATTCATAAAGCAAGTCCTTAGAGACTTATAAAGAGACTTAGACTCCCATACAATAATAATGGGAGATTTCAATACCCCACTGTCAACATTAGACAGATCAATGAGACAGAAAGCTAACAAGGATATGCAGGAATTGAACTCAGCTCTGCACCAAGCAGACCTAATAGACATCTACAGAACTCTCCACCCCAAATCAACAGAATATACATTCTTCTCAGCACCACATTGCACTTATTCCAAAAAAGACCACATAGTTGGAAGTAAAGCACTCCTCAGCAAATGTAAAAGAACAGAAATTATAACAAACTGTCTCTCAGACCACAGTGCAATCAAACTAGAACTCAGGACTAAGAAACTCAATCAAAACCACTCAACTACATGGAAACTGAACAACCTGCTCCTGAATGACTACTGGGTACATAACGAAATGAAGGCAGAAATAAAGATGTTCTTTGAAACCAATGAGAACAAAGATACAACATACCAGAATCTCTGGGACACATTTAAAGCAGTGTGTAGAGAGAAATTTATAGCACTAAATGCCCACAAGAGAAAGCAGGAAAGATCTAAAATTGACACCCTAGCATCAGAATTAAAAGAACTAGAGAAGCAAGAGCAAACACATTCAAAAGCTAGCAGAAGGCAAGAAATAACTAAGATCAGAGCAGAACTGAAGGAGATAGAGACACAAAAAACCCTCCAAAAAATCAATGAATCCAGGAGCTGGTTTTTTGAAAAGATCAACAAAATTGATAGACTGCTAGCAAGACTAATAAAAGAAGAAAAGAGAGAAGAATCAAATAGACGCAACAAAAAATGATAAAGGGGATATCACCACCGACCCCCTACAAACTACCATCAGAGAATACTATAAACACCTCTACACAAATAAACTAGAAAACCTAGAATAAATGGATAATTTCCTAGACACTTACACTCTCCCAAGACTAAACCAGGAAGAGGTTGAATCCCTGAAAAGACCAACAGCAGGCTCTGAAATTGAGGGAATAATTAATAGCCTACCAACCCAAAAAATCCAGGACCAGATGGATTCACAGCTGAATTCTACCAGAGGTACAAGGAGGAGCTGGTACTATTCCTTCTGAAACTATTCCAATCAATAGAAAAAGAGGGAATCCTCCCTAACTCATTTTATGAGGCCAACATCATCCTGATACCAAAGCCTGACAGAGACACAACAAAATAAGAGAATTTTAGACCAATATCCCTGATGAACATTGATGCAAAAATCCTCATTAAAATACTGGCAAACCAAATCCAGCAGCACATCAAAAAGCTTATCCACCATGATCAAGTGGGCCTCATCCCTGGGATGCAAGGCTGGTTCAACATAGGCAAATCAATAAATGTAATCCAGCATTTAAACAGAACCAAAGACAAAAACCACATGATTATCTCAATAGATGCAGAAAAGGCTTTTGACAAAATTCAACAGCCCTTCATGCTAAAAACTCTCAATAAATTCGGTATTGATGGAACGTATCTCAAAATAATAAGAGCTATTTATGACAAACCCACAGCCAATACCATACTGAATGGGCAAAAACTGGAAGCATTCCCTTTGAAAACTGGCACAAGACAGGGATGCCCTCTCTCACCACTCCTATTCAACATAGTGTTGGAAGTTCTGGCTAGGGCAATCAGGCAAGAGAAAGAAATCAAGGGTATTCAGTTAGGAAAAGAAGATGTCAAATTGTCCCTGTTTGCAGATGACATGATTGTATATTTACAAAACCCCATCTCAGCCCAAAATCTCCTTAAGTTGATAAGCAACTTCAGCAAAGTCTCAGGATACAAAATCAATGTGCAAAAATCACAAGCATTCTTATACACCAGTAACAGACAAACAGAGAGCCAAATCATGAATGAACTCCCATTCACAATAGCTTCAAAGAGAATAAAATACCTAGGAATCCAACTTACAAGGGATGTAAAGGACCTCTTCAAGGAGAACTACAAACCACTGCTCAGTGAAATAAAAGAGGACACAAACAAATGGAAGAACATACCATGCTCATGGATAGGAAGAATCAATATTGTGAAAATGGCCATACTGCGCAAAGTAATTTATAGATTCAATGCCATCCCCATTAAGCTACCAATGACTTTCTTCACAGAATTGGAAAAAACTGCTTTAAAGGTCATATGGAACCAAACAAGAGCCCGCATTTCCAAGACAATCCTTAGTCAAAAGAACAAAGCTGGAGGCATCACGCTACCTGACTTCAAACTATACTACAAGGCTACAGTAACCAAAACAGCATGGTACCGGTACCAAAACAGAGATATAGACCAATGGAACAGAACAGAGTCCTCAGAAACAATACCACACATCTACAGCCATCTGATCTTTGACAAACCTGACAAAAAGAAGAAATGGGGAAAGGATTCCCTATTTAATAAATGGTGCTGGGAAAATTGGCTAGCCATAAGTAGAAAGCTGAAACTGGATCCTTTCCTTACTGCTTATACAAAAATTAATTTAAGATGGATTAGAGACTTAAATGTTAGGCCTAATACCATAAAAACCCTAGAAGAAAACCTAGGTAATACCATTCAGGACATAGGCATGGGCAAGGACTTCATGTCTAAAACACCAAAAGTAATGGCAACAAAAGCCAAACTTGACAAGTGGGATCTAATTAAATGAAAGAACTTCTGCACAGCAAAAGAAACTACCATCAGAGTGAACAGGGAACCTACAGAATGGGAGAAAATTTTTGCAATCTACTCATCTGACAAAGAGCTAATATCCAGAACCTACAAAGAACTCAAACAAATTTAGAAGAAAAAACAACCCCATCAAAAAGTGGGCAAAGGATATGAACAGACATTTCTCAAAAGAAGACATTCATACAGCCAACAGACACATGAAAAAATGCTCCTCATCACTGGCCATCAGAGAAATGCAAATCAAAACCACAATGAGATACCATGTCACACCAGTTAGAATGGCAATCATTAAAAAGTCAGGAAACAACAGGTGCTGGAGAGGATGTGGAGAAATAGGAACACTTTTACACTGTTGGTGGGATTGTAAACTAGTTCAACCATTGTGGAAAATAGTATGGCGATTCCTCAAGAATCTAGAACTAGAAATACCATATGACTCAGTCATCCCATTCCTGGGCATATACCCAAAGGATTATAAATCATGCTGTTATAAAGACACATGCACACGTATGTTTATTGTGGCACTATTCACAATAGCAAAGACTTGGAATCAACCCAAATGTCCATCAGTGACAGACTGGATTAAGAAAATGTGGCACATATACACCATGGAATACTATGCAGCCATAAAAAAGGATGAGTTCGTGTCCTTTGTAGGGACATGGATGCAGCTGGAAACCATCATTCTCAGCAAACTATCGCAAGACAGAAAACCAAATACCACATGTTCTTACTCATAAGTGGGAATTGAACAATGAGATCACCTGGACATGGGAAGGGGAACATCACACACCAGGGCCTATGGTGGGGAGGGGGAAGGAGGGAGGGATGGCATTGGGAGTTATACCTGATGTAAATGATGAGTTGATGGGTGCTGACGAGTTGATGGGTGCAGCACACCAACATGGCACATGTATACATACATAACAAACCTGCACGTTGTGCACATGTACCCTAGAACTTAAAGTATAAAAAAAAAAAAAAATCAATGTATGTAAATACTGCCACAGTGTGGAGCATATGTGTCAATGTATAGGTGAGTCCTAAGATTGGGGCTTAGCCTGGGAGGGTTCTTGGCTTTGCCCAGGAAAGAATTTAAGGGTAAGACGGCAGTATTAGACAGCAACTTTTACTGAAGCAGCAGCAGAGGCACTGCTTGGTCTCCAGAATGCACCTTGCTATCATTACCCCCAGGCCTTCTCACAGGCTGCTCCCTCGGCTGGGAGCCCTCCCTCTTCCTTCCTGGTTCTAGGATGCTGCCCTAAAAACTCAGCTCAGGGGCCCTGGAAGGCTCCTGACTCCACACCCACCTCTGTGCTCCAGCAGCCCTTGGTCCTACCTTTCCATCCCATTCCCATGTCCATTGTCCCACCTGAGTGTGGGGCTCCTGCAGGCAGGGTGGGGTGTGCTCCGCACTTTGTGCAACACAAGCATAGGCTCAGGGACCACCCACGGCACAGCAAACACTCCCAGGGGCTGGGTCAAGCCCCAGAGGAGACAGTCATGGCCCTGCCCTGTGGGTGTGTCCATGTATGAGACAGGCAGAGGGGCGCACAGGCACAGTTACACAGTGGGCCAGGCAGGGATGGCTGAGGGTAGGGGCCATGGGAGTCCCAAGCAGCGTCCTCCTAGCCTTGGACCCAGAGGGCTTCCCCTAGGCCTCCTGCCCATCCTAGAGTGCAGGCTGAAAGGACCTGCCAGCAATGTCTAGGAGCACAGATGCTCAAGACGGCACTCACCAACATGGGGTCAGCTCTAAGACGACCCTCAGCCTCCCTTCCAGATCTGCCTTCCTGGGAGGTGTCACAGCAGCAGGTTCCTCCAGGGCTCCCTCCAAACTGCAGGCCACAGCCCGTCATGCCCATCTTGAAGCCACATTTCCTGCCCATGGGGTGAGGAGCTGGTGAGGACTTAGGGTGTCTCCTGGGATGACAGATTTCCCCACCTCCAGGACAGGGGCTCGGCCTCTAGCCTCCCTCTACCCTTGAGGCCCTGAATGACAGGACCTTTGGAGGAGGCAAGGCCCTGCACACACCTCCATTGCAGCCTTTCGGCCTCCAGAGCAATGACAGAGTCAACTCATGTTTCAAGACCCAGTTTGTGACACTTTGTTATGGAGCCCCCAGGGGACTGCAGAGCGGGTGACATTTACCCCAGAACTCACCGAGTGCAGGCATTGTTCTAAGGGCTCCACATCAAATACGTCACTTAATGTTTCCAAGAACTTGTGAGGACAGCACTGTAGTCCCCCACTGTGCAGACAAGGTAACTGAGGCACAGAGAGGCTAAGTCACTCACCAGAGGTCACACAGCCCTAGTGGAGGGTTCCAGCAGCCGGGCAATGTCTCCTGTTTTCTCTGCCTCTGGCTGAAGTTAACTGGGTCTTGCCCCTGCTACAGGGAGCCCAGGACCAGCTGCAGACACAACCCATGCCCGGGTGGCATGGAGCTTGGCACTGGCTGCAGTGAGGCAGTGATGCAGTGAATCCAGCCTAGAGCTACAGAGGCCTCCGGGGGAGGCTCTCCTAAGACCACACATCCGTGCCCAAGCTGCCTGGACAGATGGGTTTTTCAGAAATACTTGTCCTACATGTCTTATCTTCTCTTCACCTCTGAAAGGGGCTCTGAAAATGCCCATCTGAAAGTTCCTCCCGCTTCGCTTCAGAGAAAGAAAAAGAAACTCAAGGAGAGAATTTAAGCAGGGCAGTGCGAGGACGAGGGGCCCTGCACCCCAGAGAGCTTCTGAAAGATGGCGTCCCACGGTGTGGAGATGGTGTCACTGTACTCCTTGGGTATCCAACTCCATGTGCCCCCTGGGATGCTTGTCTCCACACCCAGGGGAAACTGAGCTCTCCCTCCAGAACCTACTGGGGAATGCGCTTCGACTTTGACGTTCTTGTGCTCTGGTTCCAGGGCTAGACTACAGGTGCCTTTGTAGCCAAGAACAGTCAGCCGTGTCTCTGTTGTGAGGCGGCCTGATGTCTAAAATGAAGTAAGAACACGCGTTTGGTTACTTTCTAATCCTTGTTTGACTGCTTCCCAGCTGTATTTGAGCCTCAGTTGTTCCTCTTCTGCAAAATGAAGCTATTAATACTCCACAGGAAGCCTAGGACATTGTAAATTAAAGATCAACATATGTGAATTGCCTAGTGCCTAGACTGGAGCCACTGCTCACATCTATAGAAAGGATGGCTCATGGAGAACCAGCCCGTGTGGAGCACCGACCACCTCACAGGGCTATTTTAAGCACTTTGCCTGTGTTAACCAAACTCTAATCCCCAAAATAACCCTATAAATTAAGCCCTATATCCTCATTTTATATATGAGAAAACTGAGTCACAGTGAGCATAAGGAATTGCCCAGGCCCCACACTGGCTGGGGAAGAGCAGAGCTAGGTTCAGCCTCCAGCCCCACCTTGTATTCCACTGCCAGAGAGGTGGGCTCCTCTCCCCACATGTGGCTCCTTCCCAGCCGCTGATGCATCTCTCTGCACCTCAGTTTCTCTGAGTAAATGCTGACGTCCTTGTTCTTGGAGGATGACGTGGGGACAGAGGCTTGGAGGATGTTTTAAGAGAAGACAACATTTCAGATAGGGAGGGCCAGTCCGTAACGGATGCCTCAGCAGCTGAGGTCAGACCCAAATCAATTTGTATATCCAGACTGCACAAATACTCACAGCCACAAATCCAGGCAGCTGGCCACTGCCACTTGCTCAGACCATCCTGTGCTCAACCTGGAGAGGCTGCTGTAGCCTGAAATGGCACCGTTGACCCAGCTCGTAGTGTGGGATAACCCAGGGCCACGTGTGTGCCCCCTCCTCCAGGAAGCGCGCTCTGCCCTCTGGCCACCTGCCTCCCCAGACACGCCTTTGGTATAGCAGACATTCCGACTCCCTGCTGTGTGCTGGGCCAAGGAAAACAACTCACTATGGAATCTGCCCCTGGGGAGTCTCCACCCTGGGGGACAGACACACAAAGGGATGTGAGCCTGCAGAGGGCCATGTGGGGCACGTGGCTACATCCAGCGGGATCCTCAAGGAAGGACTGAGGGGGAAAGTCAAAGGGGAGGAGAGAGGAGAGGGCAGAGGTGAAGAGGGAAGGGAAATGGGGGAGAAGAAGGGAGAGGAGAGAGGGAGGGCAGGAAAGGGAGGAGAAGGGAAGGGGTAATGATAAGGAAGAAGAGGGAATAGGAGGGAAGAAAAGGAGAGAAGCAGAGGGAGAGAAATAGGAGGGGGAGAGAAATAGGAGGAGGAGAGGGGAAATCGAGGCAGGGAAGGGAGAAGAGAGGAGGGGAGGGAAGACTTGAGCTGAGACCCAGGCATAAGGCCTCAGCCCGTTGCAGCACATGTTCTGTGGCCATTGACTTTCTCTGGCTCCTCGTCTGTACTAGGAAGGTCTAGAGGGCAGAAACAGACTCTCATTCATAAACCTCTGATGTTTCTTCAACACCTAGCACGCACCAGGCTCTGTCCTGAGTGCTGAAGATACACTATGAGCAAAGCAGACAGACCCACACCCACGGCTGGAGCTCACGCCTTTACTCATCTTGGAGTCTCATGCCTCTACCTGGCACACGGAGATGCTCAAAAAAATGCTGGAGAAAGAAGTAGATTCAGTGTGCACAGCATGCTCATGAAGTGGTGGATGCTCCCTGCACTGGATCTTGATGGTTGTATTCATCCACTTCCATATTCCGATAAAGAACTGTCCGAGACTGGGTAACTCAAAGGAAAGAGGTTTAATCAACTCACAGTTCAGCATGGCTGGGGAGGCCTCAGGAAACTTACACTCAGGGCAGTAGGCAAAGGGGAAGCAAGGCACCTTCTTCACAAGGCGGCAGGAAGGAGAAGTGCTAAGTGAAGCCAGAAGAGCCCCTTATAAAACCATCAGGTCTCTGAGAACTCACTGTCAGGAGAACAGCATGGGGGAAAACACCCTCGTGATTCAACTACCTCCACCTGGACTCTCCCTTGACACGTGGGGATTATGGGGATCACAATTCAAGATGAGATTTGAGTGGGGACACGAAGCCTAACCATATCAATGGCTCAGCTCAAGATGCACGCAGTGGAGATAAATGCTCGACGAGAAACCACTTCTTTGTCAAAATGCAGAGCTCATGGGAGGCTCACGACATGTGGCTGGAACTACAAACACCTGCCATTCCAAATAGCCGTCAAGAGGCTGGATTTCCCATTTTCTCCCTCACCTCAAACATTATCCATTCTCTCATGACAGTCACAACTACAGAGAAGCCACACAAGAGCAGAGTCTGCTGCTCACCTCACAGCCTGTTGTGATTGTGGAATCAGTGAGTGAATGAACAATGAACAAATGTATCGCACAGTCCAACCACCTTAGTTTACAGATGAGGAAATGGAGATTCAAAAGGAGGAAGTCTCATCTGAAGTTGCTGAATTGTTCAAAAGGGTCAGATTCAAGGAAGTCTTCCAGCAAGAGGTGGGCAGGGCATCAGGCCCAAGGCTGGGTGCTCTCCCACTGCGTGGTTCCAAAGCCAAAAGGAGGCCATTTGGGCTGACAGAGCATGAGCAGCAGGGCCCAGGCGCAGCTGCAACAAGGGAATCCCAAAAAGCGCAGGTTCCGCTAGACACCCTCCAGATATTTGGTCTGTGGTGATACAACCCGTCCCAGGGTTCCCGCCTGTTGAACCTGCTCACCCGGACCTGCTCACCTATGTCTACTCACCCGGACCTGCTCACCTCTGTCTATTCGCCCAGACCTGCTCACCTGTGTCTGCTCAGCCAGACCTACTCACCTATGTCTGCTCACCCGGACCTGCTCACCTGGACCTGCCCTGGTGAGACCTGCTCAGGACAGCTGACCTTGTATCAAGCCCTGTATGGGCAGCCCCCTGCTACAGCGGACCTAGGGCACCCTCCGCAGGCCAGGGTGTGCAGTGAGTACTCAGGTTCTGTCCACCATGAGTCCCCTGGTACAGCTCCACAGACCTTCCCACTCCCAAAGCCGGCGACAGGAGCTGGCTGTTTTTGTGAACACAGCTCTTCCTTCCCCCAACAATCCTTTTTTTTTTTAAGTTTAAACGTCCATAATTTTCCTTTTATGCCCTTGCATTTGTTTTCCAAGAAGATGATTACCCATTCATGGAGTATTAATGATCTATTAATATGGAAAGACTGGGGAGAGAATGGGCTTGTGAAAGAACACACATTTTTATTCAAATAAATTACATAGATTTTTTTATTAAACTGCTGCACTTATAATGGACACTTAGTCACAGTCCTTTCTGGGCATCTGCTGCCAATTCCCCTCCTTCATTACTGCCACACCGAACAAAAGGTCTATTCAGAGCACAGGCCATTTGGAAGTCCAGGATGGCCCCAAATCTCGGCACACCCGCTGCTTGTTCATTTGGTATAGCTCATCCCTCGAACGCAATTCTGCAGAAATAAATCAGATTCGGGGCTGGTGCAGAGAATCCCTGAGCCCTGCTTTTCCAAGTTCTTCTGCCCCGGGGCCAGGTTCAGGCCTCCTATCAGTTGTGTCTGAGCAGCCTTACCATTTCACCACTGACAGGCGCTGCAGGAGGTTGACCAGCCAGTCCCCTCCTAAGCAGGCACTCAGCCGCACATCTACTCTTACTGTTCAGGAAAAGCTCTTTCTCCTGATGGTGCTGTCTTGGTCACATTCTCATGCAATGACGGCCACCTTAGCTGGCCATGACACCATCTGTCCTAAATGGATCACTGAGTCCCAACAAAACCACGGCTGAGTTTGGCCACAGAGAAAAGATCCTTCCAGTGCCTCTGGGATTCTTCTTGTAGGTGTGGCTTAGAAGACAACCCCATCTCCTGGGTGCTAGGACTGACTTGTGCCCTGGTGCTACCTCCCAGAATGCAGGGTCCTACGTCATGGCTGGCTCAGGACACACCACACACACACACACACACACACACACACACACACACACAGCACTTCTGGAGGAGAGAGGCGGCACCAGGACCCAGGGACTCCAGGTCTCCAGTTAGCAGTTAGCTTCTGCCCCAGGTTGGCTGCATGCCTTTGTAGTCAGTCACAGCCCTTTCTTGGCACGATTTGCACACTAAACTCTTCTCTGTGTCTCAGGCTTCTCATCTGTAAAGTAGAAACCATCAAGACTCACCTGTGCTCCCTCACAGATGCTGTGAGCATCAAATAAAACAATAGAATAAAATCGTGTTATTATCATTACGATGGCTGAAATGACAATATCAGGGCCTGAGATTGTGCAAGTTGCTTTAGGGACCTTACTTCTAATTCAGAACAGTGCAAAAGGCCTCATTATTCCACTCGATGGAGAAACCAAGTGCATGGAGATGACCTGACTTGCCGAAGATGACGCTGGTAAAAACGGCAGAGCCAAGTTTCCCACACTCCACCCCACACTGACCTCCCTTCTCCTGGGAAATGTCTTTAGTTCTCTGGAGTTTGAGGATCCCCAGCTCCCTTCCGTGCCCCACAAAACATCGGTGGCAAGTATTTGCAGTGACTTTGCTGATGCTGTGGCTTGGCCATTGTTGTACATGTTCGTATCTGAAAACGAAACAGGTCTAACAACCTCAAAGGAAGTGAATCTGCCCAGCACTGGGCCCCTAGGAGGACTCACTTGAGATGTGGGCAGGGGCCAGATCCCACAGGACCCACGAGCCTTGGGACAGCCTGGCTTCCCATGGAACCCAGTAGAAAGCCATGGGAGGCCTCCATTTCTAATGAGAGTTTCTCTGGGAGCTCAGCAGCCCTCTACATTTCTGACAGCTCCTGTCCTGGAACACTGCCCACCTTCAGACTCCACATGGACCTGCTTGACCTCTGTGTCCGCAGGCCTGATCACAGGGCTTCAGGGCCTCGCAGCCCTGGGAAATCCATGGGCCCTTGGGAGTCAGGAGAGCACTGTTTGGGTCCCACCATGGTGAGGAGTGGGCCTTGAGTAGGTCCTTCACCTCTCTCAAGCCTCAGTCTCCTGATGGGTAAAATTGAATGTTTGGACTGGATGGTCTTTATGTGACCCTTCCAGCTTACCTGAGGACTGGAGACACCTGCTGGGGGAATCTGGGGAGGTCTCCCCTAGCTTTCTCCCTAGGTAACCTCCTCCTGCATAACCCCTCCCTAGGTAAGCTCCTCCTAGGTACCTCCTCCCAGGTACCCTGCTACCTAATTTCTTAGGTAATGTCTTCTCTAGGTAACCTCCTCCCTAAGTAACCTCCTGGAAACTTCTTCCTAGGTAACCTCCTCCCTAGATAATTTCTTAGGTAATCTCTTCCCTTACTTTCCCTAAGTAACCTCCTAGAACCTTCTTCCTAGGTAACCTCCTCCCTAGTTAGCCTCCTTGGAACCTTCCAGGTCACCTAGGACCACAGTCACTCCTGCCTATGCAGAATCCCTTCAGTCAGGGGGTTTCCCCCATAGGAAGATTCCAGCTTCTACTTCTAAAATATTTTATGCATCTGCATTTTACATTCTGCATCTGGCAACTCCAGTACATGAACTCCTTGAGGCTCTAAATCTGCACTTGTTATTTTTGCTGATTCTCTCTCTCTCTCTCTCTCTCTCATGGCAGTTTGTTTCCTGGCGTGTTGGTAAAATCTTCATTATGAGCTCATATTCTGTTGATCTTAATCTGTGGGTGTCCTGAAGGCTTAGACTGAGGGTGCATTTCTCCAAGAAGGATTTTGTTTTCTTCTTCCAGTACCCTGCAGTTGACTCTGACCTAGGATCACAATATCCCCTCAAGGCCTCAGGCTCCCGAGGAAGGGTTGGGTTCAACTCCTTCACCTTGCTGGGGACTCAAGCCCCATCCTTCAAATGGCAGCTCTTGGGGCAAATGTTCTCCACACACTTAGGAGAAGCTCCATAAATGCTTAGGAGGCTTCTTTGTCCTAATTTTCCCTTTAGTGATGTCTCCCATTTTTCAGCAACACACCAGAAACTATGTTTGCAGCAGAGTTCTGCTTCTAGTGCAGATATAGAAGATAAAGATCATTACTCCACCACAACAGCAAGAAAACACCATATAGACAACAAAATCATAATATTAAGCCTTCAAAGAGCCATAAATGCAAAGAAGTCTAAATGAACCAAATTCCAAATAAATACAAGGCCTTCATAGGTGAGCAGAGACCAATGTCTGTCAACACGTCTGGGGTGGTTACCAAGGCTGGGAGCGGGGTGGGTGGAGGCATAAGCCTGGCCCAGGCAAAGAGGCTACAAGCTCAAGGAGAAACCAGCTGAACATTTTAGCACTGTAGGCTTAAATGACAGACTGGGATTTGAAAGAACCTGTAAAATAAAAATAATCCCTATTACTCAGAATTGTCCGAGATTATAGTAGAATTATCTAAGTAAGAGGCAAAGAGAGGTGAGGCCAGAAAGCAGAGAGAGCTCTTATAGTCTCACGATGTTTAGATTCCGGATTCCAGGACCCTCCTGGGAATGGAGGCAGGGTGGGAGATGTTTGACTTCATTCTCAGAACGGTTGAATTCACAGGTGAACTGCAATTAGCCAAAGCTGTAACTGAATCAATCAACTCGACTCCTGATAAGACTGCAAAAATAAGGCCAGGCCCTCCACGTAGGTTGCAAGAGAAATTGGAGGTTGGAGTTGAGGGCAAAGAGACATTGTCATAGTCTCCCAGGGTCTGGGCCTGGGGGTATCAGAAGACCTAACCTCACCCTCAATACTTTTGAATCAGAGAGGAACTAAAATGAATGAAAGCAACGGCCGATTCCCAGCTCAGTTGGACTCTTGGTTGAAAACATGACCAATAATTAAGAAAATAAGACAGTTAATAGAGGCAGAGATATTTGACCCAGATGGAATTAGCACACAACAATGTTAAATTTTTACTATAAATTTTTTAACTAATTTAGAGAAAAATATGATCTGAATGAGCTAACAAGGAGGAAATTTTAGCAGCAAAAATGAAAGCTCTACAAAATAAAACTATAAAACTAAAAAATATTATTCATGAAGTGGATAATGTATTGAATGGGTTGTACACAGATCTAATCAACATATCCAAAATGTTAGCAAACCCCAACAGAGTAAATCTAAATAAAATCACACTTAGCAAATCCTAGTCAAATTGTTGAAAAACAAAGGTAAGTAGAAAAATCTTGGCCAGGTGTGGTGGCTCACGCCTGTAATCCCAGCACTTTGGGAGACTGAGGTGGGCAGATCACTTGAGGCCAGAAGTTCGAGACCAGCCTGGTCAACATGGTGAAGCCCCATCTCTACTAAAAAGACAAAAATCAGCTGGACATGGTGGCACACGCCCGCAATCCCAGCTACTCGGAGGCTGAGGCATGAGAATCACTTGAAGCTGGGAGGTAGAAGTTGCAGTGAGCTGAGATTGCACCACTGCACTCCAGCCTGTGTGACAGTGAGATTCTGTCTCAAAAAATGAAAAAAAAAAAAAGGAAGAAAAGGAAAAGAAAAATCTTAAAAGCAGGCCAAGATAAAAGAGAAAGACATTAGTTTTAGTGAAAGGGCACAAAGAATAATGGCTGACTTTTCATCAAAAACAATGGAAGTCAGAAGATAATCAATGACCTTTCTAAAGTGCTGAAAGAAAAAAAAATAACTGTCAACCTAAAATTCTATGTCCAGCAGAAACATCTTTTAAAAATTGAAGGCAAAATAAAGACATAATTAGACAAAGAAAAGCTGATATAATAAATTGCTAGCAAACCCACACTACATAAAATACTAAAGGAATTTCATCAATAATTGAAAACCCAGATCTGCAGGAAAAAATTAAAACAATCAGAAATGGTAAATATATATATAAAAGACTAATTCAGAATTTCCTTCAACAGATTATTGAATGTTTGAAGCAACAATATTATCACACTATGAGGTTTATAACACTGGAATAAATAAAATATATGGCAACAATAGCACAAAAAGCATAAGGGGTTAAAGGAAATTATACTGTTGTAATGTTCTTATACCCAAAATGGTATAATATTAATGCAAGGTACACTGTGATCTTTTAAGGGTGTACATTGTAATACCTAGAGCAACCCCTTTAAAGAAAAGAGAGACTAAAAGGCTAAGAAAGGACGTAAAATGGGATACTAGAAAATACTCAGCTATTCCATGAGAAAGCACTAAACAGAGATGTAACAAATAGAAAACAAATAATAAGAAAGTAGATGTAAACCCAAATTTATCAGTAATTTATCTAAATTTAAATAGAATAAACAATCCAATTAGCAATCAAGATTGTCAGATGATATAAAAATTAAAATAAAATTATATTATAGGCAAAGTTCTTGTTAAATCATAGATGCAAAAATTTTGAACCAAGTATTAGCAAGTCAAAACCTCTGTGTGTGTGTGTGTGTGTGTGTGTATGTGTGTGCATGTTTTAACATACCATAAACAAGTAAGATTTATCCCAGGTGCAAGGTGCAAGTTTGGCTTAATATTTAAAACTCAATATAATTCACCAAATCAACAGAATAAGGAGGGAAAAAAACTATCATCTCAATAGATACAGAGAAAGAATTTGATAAAATTCAATACCCATTCAAGGTTTTAAAAAGAAAAACTCTCAGTGAACTAGGAATAGAGGAAGTTTTCTTAATCTAATAGTTTATCTGCAAAAAAAAAAACCCGATAGCTAACATCGTACTTGATGAAATATTGAATGCTTTCACTCTGCAATTAAGAAAAAGGCAAAATGTGTTCTTTCACTGCTTCTACTCCACGTTAACAGAGGTACCCTAGCTTGTGCAGTAAGATCAGAAAAGGAAACAAAAGGCAAAAAGATTGAAAACAAAGAAGTGAAAGAGTCTTTGTGGGCAGACATGACTGTGCAAATGAAAATCCTAAGAAAAAAGGAACTATTAAAATTAACAGGTGAATTTAGCAAAACCAGAATATGAAGTCAATATACAAAAATTAATTTCTCTGTACTAGTAAGAAATAATTGAAAAATCAAAAAATTAAATACAATTTGTAACAGAATCCAAAAACATTCAATGCCTAAGAATACATTTAATGTTTAAATGTGTAAGATCACTAGGGTATAAACCAAAAAGTTTGGGAGAAATGAATTTTTTATACATAAAGAGACAAGCCATATTCATAGATTGGAAAATGCAATCATGTCAAGATATTGACTCTCTTTAATGATCTATAGCATCTACTCAACCTCAATCAAAATTCTAGTTGGCTTTCTGTAGAAATTGAAAAGTTTATTAATTAATCTAGAAATGTAAAGGGTCTAGAACATCCAAGAAAATCTGAAAAAAGAAGAATAAAATTGGAGGACACTTTCCAATTCCAAGATTTACTATAAAACGTCAACAATTAAGAGTAGGTTGTGTTAGTGCAAAGATAGACAAGTAGAGCAATGAAATAGGATACAGCCCAGAAATAGATCCACACCTAAATAGTCAACTGAGGCACTAGGGCAATTCAATAGGAAAACGCAAGTTTTTTCAGCCAATGATAGTGGAACACTAGCTAAATGTACAGGGAAAAATACATTTTGTTCCCTACCTCAAAACACACACAAATATTAATTCAAGGTGTATCACATGCAGCCATGAATCTTCTGAAAGAAAACATGAGAAATATCTTCACAATCTTGGGGTAAGAAAGGATTTCTTAGGGAAGTCACAAAGAAATAATAATACAAGAAAAATATTTCACTTCATCAAAATTTAAAACTCCTGCTCATCAAAACCACCATAAAATGAAAGCAATTCACAGATAAAGAGAAAATATTCACAATACAAATATCTGACAAAGAACTCAAAAACACAATATCTAAATAACTACCATTAGCCAATAATAAAAAGACAACCCTGTCAGGCGCAGTGGCTCATGCCTGTAATTCCAGCACGTTGGAGAGCAGAGCCAAGTAGATTGCTTCGGCTCAGGAGTTCCAAACCAGTCTGGCAACATGTAGAAATCTCATTTCTACTTAAAAATTACAAGGAACCCGCCTTTTGCTGCCAATTTCCTGTAGCCGGGCTCTAGGGAAAGGGCAGCCTCCTGGGACCATCAGTGGTGCTGGTCAGACATGAGGCCCCCATCTGAGTGATGGAAGGACCATCGGCAGTGAGGGGCTGGTGTCTGGGGGATGCGTGAGGAGCCAGGAGTGGGCACTGAGAAAAGGGGTTTTCTCCACTGCAGGGTCAGGCATGAAGATGGACTCTGCTTTTGTGTCTTTATTAAGAATTTTCTCCCATCCTCTGCTCTGCAAAGGACAAAGTAAATGTTTCAGGGCCTTGTCTGCCTCTGATGTAAATCTCTGCGAACAGGAGTCAACATCTCCTTCCTCCTAAATGCCCCAGGAGGATCAGGTGAGGTTCCTTCAGAGGGGCCTGGAGGCTAGCACCTGCAGCGGCTGGGGCAGTGGCACCCCCCTAAGCAGAAGACTTGCACCCAGACTTTGGCTGGGACCCCCACCTGCTGGGACCTGACCCTGGGTTCTGCTGCCTGCTCAGCTTTCAGTCCTTTCATTGTATTCCTGAGATCTCACCTCTCGCAACCCTTTCACCCTGGCCACAGAAAATGATGTTGCAAGTGTATTCACAGCATCCCCAACTCCTAGGAGATTTAAGCAGGCCAACAATGTCACAGCTTGTTTTAAATGCACAAGTGACAAGGTGTTCGTTCACCAGCTCACTGGGCTTCAGTACATGAGGCAGGAACTTGCAGCCTTCAGGTCCACTGAGCAGTGACCAATCAGCCACCCCTTTATGCCTGCACTTGGGATGAGACCTGCAGTACAAGAGCCCCAATGCTACGAGTGTGTAACACACAACCTGACCCCATCCACAGGGTCAGATGTGAATGAGGCCACCATCCGTTCTTAGATTCCAACTGTTCATTTGACCCTTGGCTTCCTTGTAGCTAAAACAAAACAGGGAGAGATAAGGAGGAACATGACTCTCAGTTGTCACACCCATGAGAAGCCCATTCCCTCCATCCATCCATGCCTGGCCTGAAACTCAGATACCCAAGGAAATGTTCACAGGGGACCCTGAGACTCCCCGTGGACAACGGCCTTAAGATCATCGCTAAAGGCCAGTGAGCCACCTGTGCATCCTGCCCTGACCCACAGCCCTGCTATAATTGCACTCCACACAGTGATGCCAGCGAGACGCTGGTCACTCTCCCTGCAGCCCTCAGAATTTGTCTCGCACCCCAAAAGAGCAGAGTCAGCTGCCCCCCGTCTACCCTGCACGTCCAGAGATGTTCCCTGGACTCTGGGGTGCTCCTTGGCCTGGGACCATGATGAATTCTTTTCTTTAGAGAAAATGGATTTAAATTTAATTGCTGCTTGAAAGAGAAGGGGTGGGGGCAGCTGGGGAGGAGGGACTGGAACAAAAGAGGGAAAGCAAAGGCCTGATCAATTGTTTCAATTTAAAGAGACTGCAGTAAAATGGTTAGAAGACAGAGTTATGTGCCTCCCGAAAATGTGGCAATAAATAAGGGAAATCACCCAGAACAAATAGCACCAGCTGTTTAGATGAACAGAGGAGCCAGGAAATGTGAAGGATAAATGACTGCAACTGAAAATGGAGGGGCAGGACTGGCAGCCAGTGGGAGGGAAGCAGGGCCCCCCAAGGCAGGTGCCTGGTCTGAGCAAGGAGACAGGGTGCTCTAAGGAAGGAGAACTAAGGACCCTCTTACTCCCAGCCTAAGATATGCTAGGGGGCCAGGGAGCCTCAGGGGGAGCAGAAAGTCCTTGGGGGAAATTCCTCAACCTTCCTGAAATGCAGACCCATCTCGCAACAATCATTTATTCATTCAACAGATATTCCATGTGCAGGGAACAGATAAGCACCAGATGTAGCCCTGTCTTCCTGGGGAAACAGCTGCCTGCATGGGGGGCAACCACATAGTGGTCAGGACTTTAACGACCCCAGGCTGGGAGGCAGGACACTGCTCTCTTTCAGGCTGGGAGGAGAACAAGCCTAGATGGGAATCCTGAGAACATGAGGCTTGAAGATGTGATGAGGTGGGTGAGAAGATGGAAATGCAGGGAACGGCCATCCAGGCTGAGAGAAGAAGGCAACGAGTGCAGTGAGAACCGTGGCTAGTCAGTGTGGCTGGGCTGTGGGGTGCACATGTGGAAGACAGAGCTGGGTGGTGGTCAGGGCCTAATCAGACACCCTTGTTCTCATGCCCAGAGTTTAAAGAACTCTCGTCCCCTCCACCTCCCTTCATCTTCATGAGGGCTTGGATTTATAGTTGAGGAATGCAGGCTCAGAGCAGGCAACTGATCTCCCAAGGTCACACAGCATCTGGCTCTGAAGCTATCCCCTTTCTACCCCATGACCTGCCTGGATTTCCCTGGAAGACCCCCTCCCTGAGGAACCACTTGGTCCCTGAGACCCTGGCAGAGATTAGGTCACACTGAGCTGGCCCTTGGGATCCAATGGGTTGGTTTTGCAGAACAACCACCCAGTTCCCCATCTGGGTCCAGGAGTTACACCAAAAGATGTCCCTCCACATGGAAACATAAGGGATTAGAAAAAAGTGTTCCCATCTCCCAGCTCTAAGCTGAGGCGGAATGGAAAGAGGCCTGGGTCTGGAATCTGCCTCTTACTACCAGGACCCACAGCATGGACAAGTCACCTCATGGAGTCTCAGTTTCCCCATCCGTGAAATGGGGACAATAGAATACAAAATTTGAAGGAGCCACAGAAGTTACCAAACCCAACCCCTTAAACTATGATCAGTCTCTGCTTGCACACCTCTAGAGTTAGAAGCTCACTACGTCTCTAGACCGTTCACCTCAGATCTGATGGTTTAAGGTTTCTTTATACCAAGCCAAAGTCTCTTTTTTTCTCCTAAAGCCACACAGAGTGCACGTGGTTTGGAGCAACTTCTCTAAGCCCTTGCCATACTCATTCCCTCTCCCTCCCGTCTTCCATACAATGCCTAGAATATCCAGCCTCAGCTCACAGCAAGGGAAAAAATTCTGCAGAATCACCAGGTGGTAAGAAAAACTCCAGTTCTCACTCCTTTTTGAGGGCTAATAACGTTTTCCAAAATGTTTTCTGCCTTCATCATATAAACTTCTAGATGAGGCAAATGCTTGTACCCAGCCCTTGCTCTACCTCTGATGAGCTGCTTAACTCTGGGCAAGTCATAACAATCCCCTTTGCCTCAGGTTCCCCACATGTAAAGTGCAGATTATAATATCTCATCATAGAGCTTTTGTGAGAACTAAATGAGTTAATTCAGATAACTTGCTTAAAATATTGACCAGCAAATAGTAAGCACAATATAGACCACAATATATTAGTGGTCATTGCCATCACCATCATCATTGCCATCATTATCTCATTATCACCATTGTCATAATCATCATATCATTGTCATCACCATCATTGTTGTCATTGTCGTCATCACTACCACCATCACTACCATCATCACCATCACCCATCATCATCACCATCATTATCTCATTATTATCATTGTCATCATTATCATCATGTCATTATCACATCATTATCCATCACCATCATCAAGTCACCACCATTACCATCATCATTATTGTATCATTGATGCTACTTTTTTCGTTCATCAAATGAGTGGTTTGCAATAGGTGCTTTAAAGTGGATCCTCTTGTGCTGGAATTTAGATACGCTTCTGCTCTCAATCCTTGTCACACATTTCTGCTGCCAAGTAACTGCTGCATTGCAGATGAATTTGAGGTCATTTGCACCATTGGACTAATTGACCTAAACAGCCTTAATGAACTCAGTGCCTTCCCATCCCGCCCTCAGAATGAAAAGGGCTGCTTCCTCTCTGCTCATCCCTGACCCAATGGCCTTCTCTGAGCAAAGTGTCACTCAGAGGAAAGTGGTGACACATGTCTCACTGGCAATATTCATTTAGAGCAACCCAGCTCCACCTTCATGCCTATAAAACCCAAGGCAATTTTAATCTACTCCATGCTAACCTGGTACGTCTGATGTTTCCATAGAAACTACCTGACCCATATGTTTCCAGGCTTTTCCAGGTGTGTCTTCCCAACATGCTGAGGATTTGAAACCTTCACTGCCACACCATGACCCAGGCCCCACCATCTCTCATCTGGATGATTGCTGCCACCTCCTATCTAGCTCCAAGGCTCCAGATTTGCCTCCCCCAGTCCATCCTTCACATTGTCACTATTCCAATGAGACTTTTTTTTTTTTTTTTTTGAGACAGTCTCGCTCTGTCGCCAGGCTGGAGTGCATGGAGTGCAGTGGCATGATCTCGGCTCACTGCAAGCTCCACCTCCCAGGTTCATGCCATTCTCCTGCCTCAGCCTCCCGAGTAGCTGGGACTACAGGTACCAGCCACCACGCCCAGCTAATGTTTTTGTATTTTTAGTAGAGACGGGGTTTCACCATGTTAGCCAAGATGGTCTCGATCTCCTGACCTCATGATCTGCCCACCTCGGCCTCCCAAAGTGCTGGGATTACAGGCGTGAGCCATCCAGCGAGATTTCTAAAAGGCAAATGTGATCAGGTTCCCATCTGCCAATGAGATGAAGTGCAAGCTGTTCAGCCTGAAACTCAGTGACCCCCAGGACCTGTCTCTCAGCCTCAACCTTTTCAGTTTTGTCTTTGGCTAGTCCCTGCCCATATCAGTTCCTGCCATACTCCATGCCAACAATGTGCATGGATTCTGTTCCCTCTGATAAAGGAGGCCCTCCTCCCCATCCCCTTTGCTCACAGATCAGCATTCAATCATTTCTTAAGTCTCACCTTATATAAGTCACCTCTTCTGGGAAGCCATCCTGATTCTCCAGCAGACATGCCCTCCATTGGACCCCCCACTACACTGACTAGATTTTGCTAATATCTCCGTTTACAGATAGGTATCCACCAAGTATGCTCGGAAAGATTCAAGGGTGAAAACCACAGCAGAACCATCTCTGAATCCCAGGACTTGGCACAAACAGATGCTTGGGAAGTGTTTAATGAAGCAATGATTGGATGGATGGATGGATGGATGGATGGATGGATGTGTGCATGCATGCATGCATGTATGATAGGTGGATGGATACATGAATGGATAGGTGGGAGAGAGAGATTTGTGGATGGGAGAATGGATGGATGGATAGATAGATGAATGCATAGATTCATTCATGGCTAGGTGGGTTAGTGGATGGATGGATGAATGCATGGAT
Source organism: Piliocolobus tephrosceles (assembly GCF_002776525.5). Classification (NCBI taxonomy): domain Eukaryota; kingdom Metazoa; phylum Chordata; class Mammalia; order Primates; family Cercopithecidae; genus Piliocolobus; species Piliocolobus tephrosceles. The sequence goes on along the minus strand of NC_045452.1, from coordinate 29,212,818 downwards.
GGATGACAGGGTGATGGGTGGACAGATGAACAGATTCATGGATGAATGGATGGGTGGATTGATGGTTAAATAGAGGGTCAGATTCCTGGATAGATGGATGGATGGGTGGATACTTCAGGGGATGGACAATAGGTATATATGTAGGTTATTATTTTTAAGCCCAACCTTATTTATTTATTACCCAAATTGATATGTTTGATCTTCTAAATCTTCGTTTTATGCTTTTTGGGTTTTGTGCTTCGTGCTCCTTTTCCTCAAAAAATTATGTGAGTATGAATATGGTCATTTGGGGGTTTTATTCCTAACCAGTGATTTTTAAAGTATGAATCCTGTGTGTTTTTTTCATTCTATAAGACCTTACCTTCATGTTGTTGATAAGATTTGGCTGTGTTCCTACCCAAATCTCACTTTGAATTTCAGTTCCCATAACCCATACGTGTCATGGGAGGAAAGTGGCAGGAAGTAATTGAATCATGGGGATGGTCATCCCTATGCTGTTCTTGATAGTGAGTTCTCATGAGATCTGATGGTCTTTTTGTTTTGTTTTGTTTTTGAGACAGAGTCTCACTCTGTCGCCCAAGCTGGAGTGCAGTGGCGTGATCTCGGCTCACTGCAAGCTCCACCTCCCAGGTTCACACCATTCTCCTGCCTCAGCCTCCCCAGTAGCTGGGACTACAGGCACCTGCCACCTTACCCAGCTACTTTCTTGTATTTTTAGTAGAGATAGGGTTTCACTGTGTTAGCCAGGATGGTCTCCATCTTCTGACTTCATGATCCACCCGCCTTGGCCTCCCAAAGTAGAGATCTGATGGTTTTATAACGGGCTTTTCCCCCTTTACTTAGCACTTCTCTCTCCTGCTGCCCTGTGAAGAGGTGCCTTCTGCCATGATTGTAAGTTTCCTGAGGCCTCCCCAGCCATGCAGAACTGTGAGTCAATTAAACCTCTTTTCTTCATAAATTACCCAGTCTTGGGTATTTCTTCACAGCAGTGAGAACAGGCTAATACAGTTGTTAAAAGTATTCTTTAGTTTACAAGTCTCTACAGGTCAAAGACAAGAATGAGCCATTATCTTTTGACTTCTTCCTTTTAAGGAAAAATCCACTCTCTGTTCAGCAACCAACCTCCCTATCCCCTACTGACGCAGGATTTTTCTCAGCCACTTTGCCAGTCAGAGACCTCCAGCTGGCGACGCCCATGCCCAGGCCTCACTCAGCCCCAGGCTCACCACAGGAGTTGCCCCACCCAGTTGGCCCATTGGGCCACACTTGGTTTGCACTCTAGCACAGATCCCACAGCCACCATGACTGCACACTCAGCCCCTGGCAGGAGCAGGTGAGTGGACGAGTGAGTATGGGGTCTGGCTGGCCACTCCAAGCACTGACACAGGAGCAGGACCTGTATAAGGCTTATGGCTAGACCAGGCAATTTGCAAGCAACTCCCGTGGTGCACTCTGGTGTTCAGACAAGCAAACGGCGGGGCACCCAAGGAGGGAAGCCCATGACCCTGAAGCCCCAGAGGGAGTGTTACAGGGTGCTAATAGCTCTTTTAGTCCCACTGCAGCCCAATGAATGGGGGTATGTTAACAACTCTGTCAGTTCCATTGCCCCACTCCAGCCTGTGGCTCTGGGGCTGGTCCAGCCCCACCACTGCTTTCTGTCATGTGAGGCAGCTGCCAAGATGGCGGGGCAGAGGGCTAGTGCTACTGCCTTCTTCATACCCAAATTTGGTGGGGTCTTTAGTTGTCCCATGTCCAAGAAGAATGAGATTATGCTGACATTCAAAAGTTGAGAAGGGTGGAGATGAGTTTTATTAAGCAACGAGCCAGCTCTCAGTGGAGAGGGGATGTGAGGGTAGTACCCCACCCAAAGTTGGGTGGTTTCTCTCCCAGTATGGCTGGGTCCAGAGCTTTTTATGGGCTCAGAGTGGGGGAGTGTGTACTGATTGGTTTGTGAGTATTCAAAAATGGCTAAAACAAAGGCAACATTCAAAGGTGGGCAAGACAGTGTAAAAAACCAATTAGGGGAGGGTAGGTATATGTACAATAGGTGAAAGGTGGAGATCAATCAGAGGAAAGAGCCCCAAATGGGAAGAGAGTTTCTCAAGCCAGTCTGTAGATTTATCTGAGACTTGTAGCTTGGCCTTCAGGCTTTAAACTGCCTTTGGTTTGAAGGTGGGGTTTCACCAGGAACCCACCCCTATCTACCAATGCATTGGATTACCTCCTGCCACTCTCACTACCCTGCCACCAGTGGAAATGTTGGGGGCAGTAGAGACATCAGGAAGATCAGATGTCTAGGGCCCATTCCCTGGACACAGCTGGGTTGGAGAAATGCAATGGTTCTGTAGACCAGTGCCTTGGGCTCCCTTCCTGATTCAGCCTCTGAATGTGCCTGCCCATGGAGCCTCTTCGGTTAGCTCTGGCCCTGGCCCACAACAGCCCCCAGTGGGTCTGTCAATACCAGAGCTGTCGTCGTGCCCCAGGAGAAGCTGCCATCCAGCATGTGTGCCCGAGTTCTGGGTCGATGATCTTTGCTATAGCAACCATGCATTTTGAATGGAAATGCACACTAAGTAATTGAAGTCTATTTTTCTCTCTGCTAAAGCAAGAGAAATCCCATGGTGGCTGTCATTTATATGCAGGGTGCTCCGATCCTATAAAGGAAGACCATGTTCTGAGAGAAAAAACATTCCGAGGCAGGAGGGAATGGCACAAGCTGTGTGCCTGCCCTGCCAAGCTGGGGCAACTCCTTCACACATATTGTGCCATGTAACTCTCGCAACAGCCCTGTGAGGTGGGGACACCAAACCCCATTGCAAACGCGAGGGACAGGAGAAGAGATGAAACCTACGCCTCATGGGCGGCAACTAAGTGGTGGAATGGGATTCTGACCCCAAAGGTGTGATCCCACGCCTTGTCTTATCTGCCTCAACCACCGAGTTTCCTCCCTGTGAACTCCTCCTGACCTTCTCCTCTGCCCCCATCAGCCTCTCCATCTGGAGAATAGAGGATTTTCCTAAGGAGACACGTGAAGGTTAACAGCACAGGCCTCTAGGGGAGAACAGCCCTGGCTGAAGTCCTGGTTTTACCTCTTTCCAGCTGGGACATGGGGGACACATTTCATCCTGTTCTGGAATCTTTGTTTTCTTAGCTCCACAAAGGTAATGGAGCATGACCTTCCGGGGTTGTTGAGAGGATTAATGAGGTAAAAGCCCTGGCCCGTGAATGGCACTGGCAGGCACTCAGGAGGAGGTGGCATTGTTATCATCATAGCGCAGCTCTCTCTGGTTGGCACAGTGGGTTCTGAAGGCTCTCCCTCCTCCCTCCCGGCATCTTTCATCTCCCATTTGGGTTTCAGAGTCCAGGACTGTGAAGACATGGCCTCTCATTTCTTTGCAGCTGCATAGAAAGCTCCAACACAAAGGAAGCTGAGACAAGGGTAGGAACAAGGAGAAGGGCTTGGGACCAGGCTTGACTAAGTCCTACAGCTTCAAGGGATGAGGATGGAAGTGACAGAGCTTGGTGATTGGGGTAGTGGGAGAATCCAGGATGCTCAGAGTCATGGAAGCCAGGAGAAGAGGCATCAAGATGGAGCACATGTGCCAACCCCTCAAGGATGTAAAAGACGAAGCGGTGAGAAGCCATGGGGAAGGAACTGTATTTGAAAATGGGGTGTGGGGTTGGGGAGTGCTGGAGACCTCAGGGAAGCAGGGGTATGGAGGGCACAGAATGCAGACCACTAAGCTGGGGAACCTTCAGTTATTGAGTGCACGTTCCCATTGGGCAATAGGTTTCCTCCACAGTATCCCAGCCTGTTGTTATCCAGCTAATACTTGATTACCTCTCTTGATGGGCAATTCTCTCCTCCCAAGACAATTGCCCTATTTGCGGACAGCTCTAAACCGTTCTTAGAAGGATTTTCCTTTTCCCTTGACTCAAGTCTGTTTCTCTTTGTCTTGTTTTACAATAGTATTTTATTTTTTGAACATTTTCCAAACATTTAAATTGTATCAAAAACATATAAAATCTAATGATATTTTATTCCAAAATTAACATTTATTTATGTTATTTGTACTTAAAGATGAGTTGGTGGCTTAAAAAGGAAGATCAAAAGGCTCATTTTCTCAATCCCCATCTGCACCATTAATGTCTAAAAATGCTGAAAATGATGAAAGGGAGGAATCTACTCCAAGGAAACTGGGTGAAACCATAAGTAAAAAACAAAACCATGACAAGAGCTATTTCCTTGGCTTTATGGATGTTGATATTTGCTTTATTGTGTCTTATGCAACAGAACATTTTCAAAGAGTATTATGCTATCAGTTAAGTAGCGGCAGCATTTTGAGAGCAATCTTTCAGAGTTTAAAGAAAAAAGGAATGAAATATTTTAAACATGGGATGTGATGAGAGCTTTAGAAGCCAAAATTTGTTTGTTGCAGCTTTTCAAAGCAGAAATGAAAAAGCCAACGAAGCATCTTACAGAGTCGCCACATTGCACTGGCTGGAGAAGCCCATACAACAGCCGAGAGAAGAGTATAGACATGAAAGTGGACATTGCTCATGGCTGCTGGCTGAAAAATCAATGGAAGAAATCATAGCACTGCCACTCTCCAATGATGTAACTCATTGAATAAATACTGAGCTGCAAACATGAAGATTGAGTTAATATTTTGTTGGCAGAACTGTGCTTTTTCCTTACAAATGGAAGACTCTAGACACAGCTAGAGTTGCTTTGTACTTGCATCGGTCTGGCATCGCCACTAATTTATCATCAAAGAAGGTCCTTTCTGTGACTTCTTGACAGCAAACATAAGTGATGTTGAAATATTCAGGCTGTGGAATGGCTTCTAAAATCTCATCATTTATTCTGGAACACTGTACTGACATTTACATTGACGATGTCAGAGAGGTGTCCGGTGAAACTGGCCCAACTCTCACCACAATGAAGGCAGAGACAGCAAGCCACACCGGCAGTCACGGTGCTCATCACGGCCACATGCTTGTCCAAAAGAGAAAAAAATATGTCCCTGATGACAGCAAAAATTATTAATTTTGTTAAACTGCAGTGCTTGAATATATACCTTTTTAACATTCTACATGTCAAGATGAGGGGTACAGAGAAAGCATTCTGCTCCAAGACGAAACACAATGCTTGCCTTCAGGAAAAGCTGTTGTGCAAATGTTTCAGCGATGAGCTGGACTAGCTCCTTTTCCATGGAACACAATTTTTACATGAAAGAACTGACAAAATATGATTATACAGATTTGGGTATTAGATATTTTCTTTGTTCAAAAACAAACAAAGTGGCTGGGCATCATGGCTCACACCTGTAATCTCAATACTTTGGAAAGCCAAGGCAGGAGAATTGTTTTAGCCCAGGAGTTCAGGACCAGCCTAGGCAACATAGCAAGACTCCATCTCTACAAAATAAATTGTGTGTGTATATATGTGTGTGTGTGTGTGTGTGTGTGTATGTATATATGTGTGTACATATGTATATATGTGTATACATATATATACACAAAATATATAGAGAGACAGAGAGAGAGAGATTGAGAGAGAGAGAGAAAGCCTGTCATTGCAAGGAAAACAACTGAGAGTAGTTGTCAATAAAATGTGACTCTCTTGTGAAAATTAGAGCTTTGGAAAATGTGTGATCACCATTGTGAAGAACACCTTCTCAATATGTGAAGGCTTTTCTGATGTGCTCACTGCTGATATTAACATGTGTGATCATTTTTATTGTTGTAAAAAATACATAAGATGTGCCATCCTATCCATTTTAAATATACAGTTCAATGATAGTGAGTACATTCACATTGTTGTGAAACAGCTCTCCAGAACTTCTTCATCTTGCAATTCTAAAAGTCTATGCCCACTAAACACTAACTCCCCTTTCCGTACCCCCTGTTCCTGGTAACCACCATTCTACTTTCTGTTTCTATGAATTTAACTGCTTTAGATACTTCACATAGTGGAAGCATGCAGTGTTTGTATTTTTTTGTGATTGGCTTGTTTTATTTAGCATAACATCCTCAAGGTTCATCCATGTTATAGCATGTGACAGGATTTCTTTTCAAGACTGAACAATATTCTACTGTATTTACATGTACATTTTGTTTATCCATTCATCTGTCAATGGGCATTTGGGTTGCTCCCAGCTCTTGGCTATTGTGAATAATGGTGCTAAGAATATAGGTATGCAAAAATATTTAAGACCCTGCTTTCAATTATTTTGGATATACACCCAAAAGTGGGATTATTGGATCAGATAATTACATTTTTAATTTTTTGAAGAACTACCATGCTGTTTTCCATAGCATTTGTGCCATTTTACAGTCGCACCAACAATGCACAAGGGTTCCAATTTCTCCACATCTTTGCCACGTCATTTTGGTTTGCGTTTGCCTTTCAATGATGATTAGTGATGTTGAGCCTCCTTTCATATGCTTGTTAGCCATTTATATATCATCTCTGAAGAAACGTCTATTCATTTGCCAATTTTTAAATCAGGTTATTTGCTTTTGGTTGTTGAGTTATAGAAGTTCTTTATATATCCTGGATATTAACCCTTTATCAGATATATTATTTGCAAATATTTTCTTTTATTCCATAGGTTGCCTTTTCACTCTGTCTATAGTATCCTTTGATGCACAAAAGTTTTAAAGTTTGATGCAGTCCCATTTGTCTATTTCTGCTTTTGTTGCCTGTGCTTTTGGTGTAATATCCAAGAAATCATTGTGAAGTCCAATGTTGTGAAGCTCTTCTTCTGCTTTCTTCTGGGAGTTTTATAGTTTAGGTCTTACATATAGATCCTTAATCTACTTTGAGTTAATTTTTGTATGATATAAGAAAGGGTTCAACTTCATTCTTTTGCATGTGGATATTCATTTTTCCCAAAACCATTTGTTGAAGAAACATTTTCCCCATCAAGTGGTTTTGGCAACCTTGCTAAAGATCATTTCACCCATATATTCAAGGGTTCATTTATAGACTCTCTGTTCTATTCCATTGATCTATTTGTCTGTCTTTATGCCAATACCACACTGTTTTGATTACTGTAACTTTGTGATATGTATTAAGTCAGGACATGTGAGTCCTCCAACTTTGTTCTTCTCTTTCAAAATTGTTTTGAATCCCTTAAGATTCCACATAAATTTTAGAATGAGCTTTTCCATTTGTGTAAAAAAAAAATTTTTTTTAACCTGCCATTGGGATTTTTATAGGAATTGCATTGGACCTGTAGATCACTTTGGGTAGTATGGACATCTTAATAATATTAAGCTTTCCAATCCATGAACAAAGGATATTGTTTCATTTGTCTTTTTAAATTTCTATCAGCCAGGATTTGTAGGTTTCAGTGTACAAGTCTTTTACCTCCTTGGTTAAGTTTAATAAATGTGATTTTTTTATACTGTATAACGCAAGATGTCAACATTTGGAAGATGTGCATAAGTCAGGACCATTTTCCAAATGACCAATAAGCAATGTTACACAATATAAAGGGGTGAAAGATCCATTCAAAATGCAAGATAGACAACTGATTACAATGTAACAGAGTCCCAACACGTCATTGACATAGTTTCAGATTCCACAATGCAGTGCAATCAACCTTTTAAAAACCAGCACTTAACAAAGAAGAATATTCACAATTATCTGAAAAAACTTCCAAACTACCATTTTCCAATTATACATCTTTCTTAAACCACATTTTCTTCAAAAAAAATTTAAAAAAAAGACGTAGAATGCAGAAGCAGATATGAAAATGAGCTCTCTTCTTAAGCCAGACCCTGAAAAGATTTGCAAAAATGTAAAACCTTTCCCCTCTTTATGCTAAATTTTTGTTTTGGAAATATAGTAATTTTTCATAAAAATATTTATAATATGTAACGGGTTTACAAAAATTAGCCACGTGTGGTGGTGTATGCCTGTACTCTCAACTATTCAGGAGACTGAGGTGGGAGGATCACTTGAGCCTGGGAGGCAGAGGTTGCAGTGAGTTGAGATCACACCACCACACTCCAGCCTGGGCAACAGAGTGAGATCCTGTCTCAAAAAACAAACAAAAACTATGGTCACCACTGAATCATACTCTTTAAAATGGTTAATGGTTAATTTTATGTCATGTTAATTTTACATCAATTATAAAATGTGATCCCTCAAACAAAATACATACATTCTAAATTATCAAAAGTAATAGGGGCACAAAGAATGAAGAAAACAGACTGTGGAAGATTTTTAAGGTTTTAACAGAAGGCATAACTAAAAAATTACGACAGAATAAAAACCAAGCTATCAATATATCTATATATTGATATTTACATGGGCTAAACTTATCTATTAAAAGAAAGTAACTAAGAAAATCTTGGTTAGAAACTTGGCGAGTGGTCACCACCTGGGGAACTGCCCATGGCAGGCAGTAATAACCCATGGCCTGTCTCAAAGACTGTGCTTTTCATTCATAAAAAGAAAACAAAATAACTCTAGATCACAAAACTAAGCCTAAATCTATGCTAGATATAAGAAACACACCTAAAACAAAGTGATTCAGAAAAGTTGGGAGGAAATTAAAATGCAGGGGTCTCAATCTTAAAATCTTAATATCAGATAGAGTTGAAGTCAGGACAGAAAGCATTAAACGGGACAAAATGGGGTCCACTATAATGACAAAGGATGTTAACTACAGTGAAGACCTAGCATCTACAAGTACCTATGCACCAAATGACGGCAGCGGCGGGCCACCTGGGACAGTTGCTGCTATCACACCAGCTGCAGCAGAGGCATGGCTTGGGCTATACACTCCATGGAGCCAGCGGGAGCCCAGGACAAGCAGGAGACCCACCCCTTCTGAGTTAGGGCGGGAGCTCTCCGGGTGCCTCTGCAGCCACCCAAGCCACAGCGACAGACCCAGGCACCCTTGTGCTCTCAGGGCCTAGGAGCAGGCAAGACCCTCTCCTTCCTGGGTGCAGCTGCAGCCATCCAAACAGCAGCTCCAGACCCAGGCATCTCTGCGCTCTTGGGGGCCTAGGAAGGCCTCCCCTGCCCTCACGGGCTCAGAAATGCCTGTTCCCACTGCCTGGCTTCTCCCTGCGGTCAGTGCCCACTCTGATCTTGGAGCAAAGTCCGGGCCAAGTCCAAGCACAGTCACAGCCCGGCCAGGTGTGCAAATGCTCAGGGCAGAGCTGACATGCCAGCCCACTGCCACCTTTGGCCTCCTCTGGACTTTGGGCACCATCGGGCACAGGAGGGAAGCCAATGGGGAGCTGAGAACAGCTAAGTGCTGGCATGCAGGTGCCCATTGGCACCTACAGCCTGGGCACCATGAATGGCAGCAGGAGGCAGACAGGTTCCTGAGCAGAGAGGGTCCCTGTTGAGGTCCCACCTTCAGGCCAGGGAGGACATAAAGGCTGGGGGCCGGCCGGGCGCGGTGGCTCAAGCCTGTAATCCCAGCACTTTGGGAGGCCGAGACGGGCGGATCACGAGGTCAGGAGATCGAGACCATCCTGGCTAACACGGTGAAACCCCGTCTCTACTAAAAAATACAAAAAACTAGCCGGGCGAGGTGGCGGCGCCTGTAGTCCCAGCTACTCGGGAGGCTGAGGCAGGAGAATGGCGTAAACCCGGGAGGCAGAGCTTGCAGTGAGCTGAGATCCGGCCACTGCACTCCAGCCCGGGCGACAGAGCGAGACTCCGTCCCAAAAAAAAAAAAAAAAAAAAAGGCTGGGGGCCAGACCGCCAGTCCCACGGACTGGAGTGGAAACTTGTGGCACCTTTTCCAGGTCCACCCACAGCCACCCATGGACCAGTCAGCATGTACTTCCTCTCCTCTGAGGCCCATAAAAGTTCCAGTTCCAGCCAGAGCAGAAAAAGGACAGAGAGACAACAGGATGACCAGCTGCAGAGAGGAGCCACCCTCTTTGCTGGAAGCTGAACACTCATCAGGACACCCTGGCCATGAAAAGGAGCTGCTCACTATGGGTCTCTGCTGAGCTGTTCTATTGCTCAGCAATCTTCGTCTTGCTCACCCTCCACCTGGCTGCATACCTCATTCTTCTTGGCCGCAGGACAAGAACTTGGGACCCACTAAAACGGTGATACTAAGAGAACTGTAACACAAACAGGGCTGAGACATGCCCCTTGCTTGCCACGTTGCAGGTGAAGAGAAGGAGAGAAGAGCTGCAGCCCTTTGGGGAACCCAGACCTGGGAGCTCCCTGAGCCAGGGCTGTGACTCCCTCTTTGGGGCCCTGTGGTTCCTGGCATCTCCAAGCTTCTGGGGGCCACTGCATTTCCTGCTGCCAGTTGGGGAAGCTGCTTGCAGTGTGCCTAGTCCAGCCGCCGCGTTGCTGCCAGCACCTACAGTGCTACAGCAGCTACCCATACTGGCACCTGGAACTGCCCATCCCACAGCAGCAGCCAGTGTGTCTGACTGCTCAGTAGCTTGACCCCACACTCGCTAACACACCCCTTGCTGCTCCACACCTGACTCACAGCCTCCCTTAGAGGCATGGGATCCAGGCTGGTAGCATGATCCAAGCACAGCCTGCCAGGCTGCGTAGGCGGAATGAGCCCAGCAGGCCTGAGCAAAACTCAGGCAAAGGCGCCACCAGCCACAGGTTTCTGGCCAGAAAAGTGACACTGCAAAGATCCCGTAACACAAACAACGAAGCATAAACATTCATAAAGCAAAATCTTTAGGAAATTTAATGAAAAATAGAAACACAACTTATCTCTTTCCAGAAATGCATGGATGTTTTGATATTAGGAAATCTATTAATATAATTCCCCATATTATTAGATCAAAAGATAAATCATATAATCATCTTTATTTATGCTGGAAAAGCACTGATAAATCTCAACAGCCATATTTTTATTTTTCCAACTGCTCAAAAATGACTGGATTGATACTTAATGTGACAAAATGCATTTATGTCATCCCAAAGGTCAGCATTATAATTAATAAGATAATATCTATAAACATTCCTGTTAAAGTTAAGACAAGACAAAGAGATCTATTGTTACTATTATTGGACATTATCCTAGAGATACCAACATAAACAAGAGAAAGAAATAAGATACATAAAAATGGAGAAAGTATGCAATTATTATTTGCAGATGATATAATTTTATATCTAGAAATTCCAAGAAAATTAACTGAAAGATTATTACAAATAATGATAGAATTCACTAAGAGCGTAGACATGAAGTTGGCATATGGAAGGCAATAGATTTTATATATCAAAACAAAATGTATTAGAAGGTATAACAAAAATGATTAAAATATCTACAAATAAATCTAAGAAATGCTCAAGCTCTACTTTTTAAAAATTAAAATGGAACTAGATATAAAAGAAGACTTAAAATATGCATACACATGCCTTGTTTTAGCATAGGAAAGCTAGACAACATCGAGATGTTAATTATCCTCATAGAAGACGTCAACTGGACGTTTTGAGAAACCAGATATGCTGATTCAAAAGTTCTCACCAGGCCGGGCGCGGTGGCTCACGCCTGTAATCCCAGCACTTTGGGAGGCCGAGACGGGCGGATCACGAGGTCAGGAGATCGAGACCATCCCGGCTAACACGGTGAAACCCCGTCTCTACTAAAAAAAATACAAAAAACTAGCTGGGTGAGGTGGCAGGTGCCTGTAGTCCCAGCTACATGGGAGGCTGAGGCAGGAGAACGGCGTAAACCTGGGAGGCGGAGCTTGCAGTGAGCTGAGATCTGGCCACTGCACTCCAGCCCGGGTGACAGAGCAAGACTCCGTCTCAAAAAAAAAAAAAAAAAAAAAAGTTCTCACCAAAAAGATTAGTGAATGACTACCCCTACCAGTTGGTAACATGTGTTAAAATTACAAGAATTTTAAAATTTTGATCCACGTACATTCATACACAGATCATCCACACATTTGGAGGATAGCGAAGACATGAGGAAATGTACTATATTATAAAAGTAGAATGTCCAATTAAAGAAGAAGATAGATTATACAGTTAATGGTGTCTGGGAAAAAAATGGAATCCCTCCCTTACGTTTTACAGGAAAAAAAATAATTTCCAGATGGATGAAAGACTTCAAAGGAATGATAAAAGTACTAGAAGAAAACAAAAGACAATTATTTAAATCTCAGGATGGCCAGAACTTCTGAGCATGTAAAATATGCATACACACCTAGACACAAATACCTTCCAAAAAATGTGCACATTTTGACTACATAAATGTTTTTAAATTATGTAATGTAAAAAAAAACCCATAAAGTTGAAAGACATAACAGAGTAGAAAAATGCATGCATTTCATATCACAGGACTGTTTAATATGTAAAGAGCTTCTATAAACCAATAAGAAAGTCAATAGATAAAAGGAAAAAATAGACAACAGTTAAAAACAAACAGTTCACAGAAGGAAAAAACACATTTCTTAAACATTTGAAGAAATGTTCAACCTTGGTCATAGTAAGGAAAATGCAAACTAAAATTAGATTTGTTTTCTTTTTTTACTTACCAGGTTGGCTGTGATCAAAATATTTGTCAATTTCATACTGATATGGGTGTGAGAAAATAGGCAGCTCAATGCACTGGTTAAGAGCATGGGCTCTGGAACAAAAAATGTCTGGATTTCAGATTCTGTTTCATCACTTAATAAACCTGGGAAAGTTGCTTAGTCTACATAAACCTCAATTTCCTAATCTGTAAAATGGGGTTGTTCTGAGGATTGAGTTGAAAGTTGTCAAATACCTAGAACAGATATGTTATATGTGATGTTAAAGAAAACACCTGTAACATATATGTTATGTGTAATGTTAAATAAATAAAATATATTGGTGATGAAAATGTAAATTGGCATAAATCTCAAAGATAAAAAAAAATTAAAATTAAAAATGCACACAGCCTCTAAACAGCAATTCTAATTCCAGAAATTTAATACTACAAATACGCTCTCATGTGTGTGAAATGTATGCAAGATACATTCATTATAGCATTTTCTGAAATTCTGAAAGATTCCCAATATCCCCACTCAGGACTGGTAAGCAAATTAGGGTACATTCATGTAATGGAAATAGAAAACAAGATTAACCCCAGAAAACCAAGGAAGAAAACAAGGGAAAGAAAAGCAGAGATTACTGAATTTGAAAAGCAGAAAAAAGTACCAATAAATTAATATGACAACTGCTGGTGTTTTTGTTTTGTGTGAGAAAATGGCTAAGTCTCTGGAAAATGTAATTCAAAACATAAGAGAAAAACAAACAAAAAAGCATACATTAAAAAGTCCTATGTATACTTTTAGGTTAATATATTTTGAGCTTTCAACGAAATGAGACGTTTCTCTAGGAAAATATAAATCATAAAAAATTCTGGAAAATGTCAATAACTAATAACAATGCAAGGAAATTTTAAAATTTAATTTAGAAACCTCTAAGTTGTTCCAGGCTCAGATGGTTTCAAATAACAGATCCCTCCAGTGCCAGATAAACAGTTCCAGGCCATTAAAACAAATCTCCCCATTTGTTTTATAACAGCATTTAACCTTGAATCAAAACCTAGCAGCAGGATACTGAAGAAAACCACAGGCCGATCTCACTGATTAATAGACATGCAAAGTCCCTCTTCTCATTGGACAACGGGCAGGCTCTCCGTGTGGCAGGCACTGGGCTGTGTCTCCGGGACACAGCAGGGAGCACGCTGTGGGGAGGCAGAGACTGCACGCTAAACACACCGCACACCTTGCCCCTTCTTGCGGGGCAAGGATTCCTGAGAGAGGGGCATCCCAGCAAGAAGGGGAGGCATTAAAGAAAGAAGGCAGCAGGCGGTGCCCATGAAGCAAAGGGGCAGGAGGGCAAGGAACTAGGACAGGAGGAGTGAAGGATGCAGGGTGGCACGGCTGTGTCCTGCCACTGCTATTACAACGCCCCACACACCCGTGGCTTCCACAGAAGGCATTTATTCACTCGCAGTTCTGCAGGCCCGAAGTCTGGGTCCACGCGTCAGCAGGGCCGCGCTATGCCTGAAGGCCCAGGAGAGAGTCCTTCTACACCCGTTCTGGCTCCTGCCGGGCGCTCCCCCCCGGCACTCCACTCCTCCATGCTCCTGGGCATGCTGCGACCCCACTCCAGCCTCTGCCTCCCTCACCACATGGCCTTCTTCCCTGTGTGGCCCTCTTTCCAAATTTCCCTTTTCTTTTAAGGATGCCAGCCATGGATTAGGGCCCACCGAATCCACTGTGACTCGATTACATCTACAAATACCCCATTTCCAAATGAGGTCACATTTATAGAGAATGGGAGTCAGGACCTAAACATATATTTTGAGGGGACACAATTTAACCCATAACAGAGGGGATAAGGAAGGTCCTTGGATCCCCAGTACAGGAAGCTGTTAAAAACAGGCTGTGTCTACACACGTGTGTGTGCAAGTGTTTATGCAGGTGTGTGCGCGTGTGTATACATTGGAGCATGTGGATGTGACTTGTATGTGTACAGGTGTTTTCCATGTGTGCACCTATGTGCATAGGTGTGTAATGTGCGTGCACATGTATACATGGGTGTGTTTACATAAGTATGTGTTTATAGGTACTTTACAAGTGTGTGCTGATGTACCTAGATTAGTACATAAGCATGCACATGTGTACATGGCTGTGACAAATATGAACAGATGTTTTACGTGTGCCTGAGTACAGATGTGTACACATGCTTGCATATGTGCACATGGATATGACAGATATGTATAGATGTGCATGACTGTGCCTATGTACATAGATGTGAATATATGTGCATGTGTGTACATGGGTGTGTATGACATGCATGTGTGCAGGTCCTGAGCATGGGTGTGCCTATGTACATGGATGTGTACGCACACATGCACGTGTGTACACGTGTTTTGCATGTGTGTGCCTATGTACATAGATGTGGATGTGTTCACATGTGTACGTAGGTGTGGGGGGCAGGAGAAGGGAAATGACAGGTCAGATTTGACCCTCAAAGATCACTGACTGCAACGGGAATGAAGGCCTGGAGGTGGCAGGGTTGGCCCAGGTTGCAAGGCTGTTGCAGGTGCCTGTGGGCAGTGCCGGGGATGTGTGGGATTCTCTCACGAGTGGAAGGGGCGAGGGGAGGGAGGGATGTTGAGAAAGAGCTGGCAGCCCCATGCCTTGGGGAGGAGGGATGACAGAGGGACGGGGGTGTGGCACGGAGGCAGAGGAGGTGCAGGCAAGAGCTGGGTTTCTGATGCCTGGAACTGGACCACAAGGCAGACTTCTAGAGAGACCAGGTTTGTGAGGTGGGAGGGTGTGGGGTGGGCTCAGATCCTGTGGCGCCTTGGGCCACTTTGAGGGTGTGGAGCCTTCCAGGTATCCATGTGCGGGCATCAGTGGGCAGATCTGTACACGGATAGAGGCTCCGTGGAGCATTCCGAGCTGGAGATCTCACCCTGGGAGCTCTGTGCGCACGGACAGCACCCAAACCGCTGGCCTCAGTGTGATCTGAGTGGGGACAAAGAGTAAGAGCAGGAAGGGACTAGTGGCAACCGTGAGAAACTCCAGCAAGAACGCCCGGGTAGGAGCCTGCATGGGGGCCAGGAAAGGACCACCCTGATCCTAAAAGAAACACAAGGGCAGGATAAGGACAGAGAAGGATTCAGAGAGCGGTAGTGGCCCCAGGGAATGGCAGCAGGAGGCCTACGGTGAGGAGGTTTTGGAGACACCAGGGCCCTGGGGACTTCGGCGTATGGGGCGCAGTGGGCCAGCGCGGGAGGGAGGGGAGTAGGAGAGAAAGAACAATCAACAAAAAATGCCCTCAGGCGATAAAGCGACAGGCCCCTCCTACTGCCAGGGAAGACAGACATGTTAGCCAAGACACCCATTAGCAGGGACAAAAACCAAGGAGGGCACAACTCAGCAAAGCCAGGGTGCTTTCCAAACAGAAAACAGATTCATACTGAGATACACACCGACCACATCCACGGTCCCACCCACCCACCTGCCGCTCCCCAGACACACCCACATGGTCACTGCTACAAGGCCACAGAAGGTGTCTCAGGAAACCAGGACTTCCAGAGCCACCCCCAGGCCTCCCTCGGCCACGACGCCCACACCTCCCTCGGTGACACCCGCGCCTCCCTCGGTGACACCCACACCTCCTTCAGGGATGCCCACACCTCCCTGTGCCATGATGTACCAGAGGCACCCCCACTCCTGACAGGCGTGGGCCAAGGATGGGCACCTGCTCCTGGCTCACAGCTGTTTTCTGAGGTTTCAGCAGATGCCGGGAAGCATCAGACAGACCTGCTGGCTGCAGTCCCCGCTGACCTGCGGTGTCACTCCCGGTGGTTTCAGTGGCCCGCAGTGAACTGCAGTCGAAAAATAGTGCGTACAGCACAGAAAGCCATTTTAAGAGAGCGCATTCACACAGCTTTCATCATAGTACATCATTAGAATTGTTCATTTTCTTATTGTGATTGCTGTGCCTAATTATAGTTCAACTCGATCACAGGTATGGATGTAGAAGAAAAAGCACAACATGGTGCACACAGGGGTCCGAACTACCCAGAGCTTCAGGCAGCCACTAGGGGGCTTGGAATGTGCCCCCACAGATAAAGGGGGGCTTGTGTATAATGACTGGAAAGGAAAACATAACAGTATATTGAATTTGCCCAGGATACATGGGTGTCACTTTCGGTGCCCAGAAAACCCAAGAGAAGTTACTTTTTTAAAAAATAGTGTTCCATAGCACAGTCGGGGACTGTAGCTAACAACCATATATTGTCTATTTCAAACTAGCTACAAGAGAACCTTTGAAATGTCCCCAACACAAAGAAATGGTCCATGCTTGCAGTGATGGATATTCCAAATGCCTAATTTGATCATGACACATTGTATACATGTATCAAAATATCACGTCTTCTGTAAGTATGTACAATAATTATATGTCAAGAAACATTTTGTAAAAACACAATTGATGGTTTAGCAATTGGGCTAGATTCTAAAGAAATTAAAGGCCAGGCGTGGTGGCTCACGCCT
The DNA here is from genome assembly GCF_002776525.5 of Piliocolobus tephrosceles. Classification (NCBI taxonomy): domain Eukaryota; kingdom Metazoa; phylum Chordata; class Mammalia; order Primates; family Cercopithecidae; genus Piliocolobus; species Piliocolobus tephrosceles. Next base: position 29,195,808 of record NC_045452.1, on the reverse strand, counting down.
GTAATCCCAGCACTTTGGGAGGCCCAGGCGGGCAGATCACAAGGTCAGGAGATTGAGACTATCCTGGCTAACAGGGTGAAATCCCATCTCTACTAAAAACACAAAAAAGAATTAGTCGGGCGTGGTGGCGGGAGCCTATAATCCCAGCTACTCGGGAGGCTGAGGCAGGAGAATAGCATGAACCCTGGACGTGGAGCTTGCAGTGAGCCAAGATCATGCCACGGCACCCCAGCCTGGGTGACAGAACGAGATTCCGCCTCAAAAAAATAAAAATAAACAAATAAGGCCGGGCGCGGTGGCTCAAGCCTGTAATCCCAGCACTTTGGGAGGCCGAGATGGGTGGATCACGAGGTCAGGAGATCGAGACCATCCTGGCTAACACGGTGAAACCCCGTCTCTACTAAAAATACAAAAACTAGCCGGGCGAGGTGGTGGGCACCTGTAGTCCCAGCTACTTGGGAGGCTGAGGCAGGAGAATGGCGTAAACCCGGGAGGCGGAGCTTGCAGTGAGCTGAGATCCGGTCACTGCACTCCAGTCCGGGCGACAGAGCGAGACTCCGCCTCAAAAATAAATAAATAAATAAATAAACAAATAAAAATAAATAAATTAATTAAAATCTATAGTTTTCCTATGTAATAGTAATTACCAGTTAGTGACTAAAATGGGGAAAAGAAAAGGTTCCACTCAAAATAACAACAGGTGAAATTCTGTATGACTTCGAAATAGCAATACAAATATTTCAGTACTGCGTGAAGACAAAACTCTCGGCTTTACTGATAAAATATTTAAGCATAGAAGAACATGTTACATTGATGGAAAGTCTGAACATTGTAACTGTATCAATTCTCCCAAAATATTTCAAATATTTGGCCTAATCCCAATCAAAGTCCTAATTGAAAAACAACAACAAAACTTTGCAGCAATAAATGAAAAGGACATTAGGAAAAGAAGGGAAATGGGGAATGCCCTTCCCTCCCAACTACTGAGATGTATATTTAAAACAACAGTAATTACACACTGTGGGACTAGCACGAAAATAACAGGTGGATCATTGAGCTGAAATACAGACTTGAAACGGGCCTTCATATATCTAAAGACTTGATATACAAGAAATGAACTATCAAGAATGATTTCAGGAGGTGACGGAAACATTCTAAAGCTGATTTACAGTGATGGTTGCACAACTTAGTGAAATAACTTAAATCATGGAAATGTATACTTGAGAGGGTGGATCTGACGATATGCAAAATATGCCTCTATAATAGGTTTTGTGTTTTGTTTTTTTTTTTAAGATAAGTCTCGCTCTGTTGCCAGGCTAGAGTGCAGTGGCGCAATCTCGGCTCCCTGCAACCTCCACCTCCTGGGTTCGAGCGATTCTCATGCCTCAGCCTCCTGAGTAGCTGGGATTACAGGCGCCTGCCACCACACCCAGCTAATTTTTGTATTTTTAGTAGAGATGGGGTTTCACCATGTTGGCCAGGATGATCTCAGTCTCCTGACCTCGTGATCCGCCCGCCTCAGCCTCCCAAAGTGCTGGGATTACAGGCATGAGCCACCGCGCCTGGCTCTTCCCCTCCCCAAATCCCATGCAAATGATTTAGGAACGTAAGCATCGACACAGCACTGGAAAACAGAGAGAGGAGAATTAGTGAATTAGAAGTGCTGAGAAAATCTGAGCTAAATAACATGGATGAGATGAACTGATACAGAAAGTGGGCTGCCCAGAAAAGTATGAGAAGGCAGCTCCAGCACTGGAAGGATCCCCTGCAAAACTGGGCACTGGTTTCTCAATGAGCGATCCTCAAACCCCAAACATTGGTGGACAAGAGTGGGAAGAGGAAGCTGCCATGGAATGTAAGAAACAAAGACAAATGACAGAGCTAGGGCTGGTCCCTTCCCTGCAGCAGAGGGGGTACCTGGTCCAGACTGCATATGGCCAGTGAAGACCAGTACTGCAATAAGCAGAGGTTGGCAAACTATGACTCAGGAGCCAAACCCCATGGCCAATTTCTATCAAGTTATAGAGGTACACGACCTGACCCACTTGCTTACCTCTCGCCTCTGTTTTTTCTCCAGTGGCAGACTTCAGTAGTCGCCCCAGGGCCTGTACGGCCCCCAAAGCCAAAAATACTTACTCTGTGGCCCTTTGTGGAAAAAGCTTTCAATCCCCGGGTTACAGAGAAAAATGTGGTACTAGCTACCAGGGCCACTGCAGGTCACTTTATTAGACATGGATACAAATACACTTACCTACAGGGCAAGCGTGTCTATGGGGCAGTTAAATCCTTGAAAACACATCTCCAAAATGACCAAGCAGACAACTAATCCATGATGAATCAGGATTAATACAGGAAACAGAAGACGATGTTAAATTTCTAATGAGCATCCACAGAGAGACTCAAAAGGATATTACATCCATAACATTGGAACTGGCCACAGTCTTTTAAACAGGGGATTAAATACCAAAAAAGAGATCTTTGAAATTTAAAACACGATTATGAAAATAACAGGCGCTGTGAATAACATGACAAACTCAAACTGGTGAACTGGAAGGCAGTCATTCAAGTCTCTTGGAGCTTAAGAATAATTGAGAGAGATGGGAATTACAAGTGTTAGGTTAAGAGGCAGGTACAGATTCAGGAGAAGTGAACACATTCCCATGAGGGCCCAAAGGAGAGTGGGGGGAAAGAAGTAATTAAAGAAATAAGAGAAGAAAATTTCCCCTGGAATGGAAAGAGATGAGAGCCTTCAAATCACAGGTGAACTGTCAAGGAGTAATAGAAAAATGACACGCTGCTATATATATTCTGGTGAAACTTCTGACTCAATGGATTAAAAACTCCTTTAAGCTTCCAGAGTACAAAAATGATAGGTTGCCTTTAAAAAAGAATTAAAATCCCACTCCCGCTGGTCATTCTTGTCTGCAGTTCAAAAATGCTAGAAGGTAACATTTGTGGCACTAGCTACAAAGTTCTGAGGAAACAGGACCTCAAACTGGAATTCTATAGCTGGGCAAAAGCATTGTGAGGGCAAAATGAACTTGAGGACTCAGCATACTGTACACAGCTCCGAGAAAAATAATTGTGGGGTAAGAGTCATTAGAATGAAAGAAAAACAAGAAAGGAATAACATTGGCATAAAAAATAATTGTGAGCAAATAGATCAATAAAATTTAAAGTACAAATATTAATAATTCCTGAGAAAATGAGGAAGAATGCAGCTGTTAAAAAATATTCCCCACATAGACAAGACATCATGTTCTTAAAGTAACTGACATAATGTAAAAGGAAAAAATCATATTCTAGAACCGAAACTCCAAATGATTGCAAAAAAAAAAGCCAAATATCTTGTCATAGTCAAGTGGTAATTTATGGATACGATTAATTCTTGAAGTGGATAGAAATGTGTCTTAATATTTTATTGATTAGGACTATGTTGGTTGCATGGAACAGAAACCCAGCTCAACCCTGCTTAAGCAAAACTATGAATCCATTGCAAGAACATGAGAATGTTTTATAGGCCCCACAGAGAAGACGAGGGTTGGACCTCAGGGACAAATGGGACCAGGGCTTCTAGAGGCCAAGGGCCATCTCTGCACCTCTCTCCACCCCACATCTTGCCTCTGCATGAGTGCCCCTCTTCTCTCTGTGTAGATCTGCCTCCTCTGCTTCTGAGACCCACGGTGCAAGATGTGGCCACAGACAGTGTTAGCACCCTGCATCCACCTCCATAGGCACTCAAAGCAATGTTGAATTCTTTTTTCTCAGTTCCGGTCCCAACACCCTTGGAAAGACTCTAATTGGCAGAGCTTGGATCAAGTGCTCACTGCAGAATCAATCAATCAGCTGGGACCACAAGGCCTGATCACAGTGTTTGCTTAAGCACCCATCTTCCAGGGCGTGACTTCCATTTGCTGACACACATTGTGTCCCTGGATCAGCCACGTAAACACTGCTTTGAGTGTCTATGGAGAACATTCTTATGTTCTTGCAATGGATTCATAGCTGTGGCCCCTGCAGTCCACCCCTTGTCTGCCTGGCACAGGTGGGCTCATACCCACTCACAGACAATTCCCTGGATACGCTGGATACAATGCAACCTTTTAAGTTCCTGCGAGGACTGTGGCCCAGTATGGGTTCAGGAATTTGACCCACCCAGGTATCTGGGCCAGGCAGAGAGAGGTGGGAAGTGAGAGGCCTGCAGCTCCCACTAGTGGGCAGTCTGTGCCCTGCAACAGCTGCAGGAGCATCGCGGACAGATGCGTTCCCGTGCCCCACGGGTGGAGGGAAGGAGACACATTAAACTCATACTTACAAATAATTGCTTGGGTTAAATTAATGCTCTAAGCCCTCAGGCCCAGTGGACACGCACATATTTGAGTGTGGATGGTCAGCGTAGACACGCACATATTTGCGTCCCAGCATTTACAACAGCACGGCATCATGTCCTAGTGTGGAAAGGGTGTCTTTTCATTGCTGTCTTGGGAACACACTGGGAGATGTCCCAAAAGGAGCTAAAATAGTTAAAATTGGGCTTTATGTAGAGATTGTACTTGCTTCCATTTGCTCTCTACACTTTTGCGTGGCTGTTTCCTCCCTGCCCGGCCCCTGCAGGTGACTTGGACCTTGCTGAACCTATTAGGGATGGACGTGCCTTTGCCATTGTCTACACACAGGTCTGTGTCTCCCAAACCTTAAGATACTTGAGGACAGGGGCTGCACACAGCTCAGGGATGAGTATGCATTGTGAAGGCAGACAGACGCCCCCCTCCTCCGGAAATGTCAGTTTCTCATTACCATCATCTTCATCATTGGAAAATAACAGCAAATGCACAAATAACAATAATGGATTGAATCCTCACAATTAAAGAGCAACAAACTCTCGCGAGTGTTTGTGTGGGGGAGGCACCATTCCAGGAGCTCCCTGTGCCTCAACTCATTTACTCCCTCCGCGCTCCGTTCTTCAAACAGAGTAAACTGAGGCAGAGGTAAGACAATGACGTCCTCCTCGAGCCCATTCGGCTCATGTGCAAAATGGGTACAAGCAACTGTCTCGGAGTACGGAGAGACGCGGGTGTGCGGCGGAGCTGCCGTGACTGGTGGGCCTCTGTAGGATGTTTCAGAGCCCACAGGCCCCGGCCGAATTCCCAAAGCACTGTGAAATGGCCCAGAGTGCTCCAAGCTGAGGGAAGGGGGTGTCCACGGGATGGGGGTCCCATAGCCTGTCCCTTTCCTGCTAGGCTCAAAGCTTTGTTGTCCCCTCGCAGCGGGTGCAGGAGGAAGGACGGGTCAGTGGGGCTTCTTGGCTGTGGGCAATGGGAACTAATGGGAGGACTCTGGGTCCTGTCCAGGGGAGAACAGGGCAAGGATGAGGGGGCACCAGGGCAGGGTGGGAGCTCAGGGGCTCTGAGGAACGTGCACTCTCCAGCCTTTGTCTCTGGGTTCAGGAATTAAACCTGCGAGCAGCCATCAGGTGGGCCTGGCTGGGGCTGCTTGTGCACCTCCCACTGGAACTGCCCCACCCAGTGTCAAATGATGACTGAGGATGGCTCCTGGAGAGGTGAGGCCGGCAGCCACACAACACCCTGTAGCCACCACTACAGGGCCTGCGCCTCAACCCACTACAGAGGCAAGCCCTGGACGGCCACCCCGCAGGACCCATCCCCCAACCCTCCCGGGCGGCGTGGCCTCCCACAGCAGCTGTACAGCTTTGCTGGCTGACGACATTGGATTCAGGCCCAGCAAAGCCCACTCATCCCCCAGACACCGACGGCCCCATAAGCTTCACTCCTGCTCGGGCCCCTGCCCAGGCCCCAGATGGCAGAAGCCAGCCCTCCCCTGTGGGCAGGTGCATCCCTGGGGAGTGTGGGGACCTCTCTGGGCCTCGATCCCCAGCCCTTCATAAAAGTGTCCACACAGCTTCTACCCATGAGCCCCTCTGGTGAGGCCCACAGCCTGGGGCAGGTGCAGGGAGGCCCCTCCTGCCCAGGGCAGAGGACAGCTCTGAGCCTCCCCTCCTGAAGCATCCCATCCCACAAAGGGCAACCACCCTGTGGGGAAGAGACTGAAGACCACCACTCGGGCTGGCAGGTGTGGCCCCTGGCTGGTGGCCTTCAGGCCAGGAAGGAGGTAGCCAGGAGGGGTGTGGCCACGATCCCCAAAACCTGGGACACCTGGGCTTGGTTCTCGGCCAGCCCAACCCACCCAGCCCCACATTCTTCCTCCAGAGGGCCCAGGGTCTGCATCTCTGCCCCAGCGTCCACCTGCTCTGTCACCCTGTCCCGTGTCCTGCTCCCCAAGCCACCGTGCTCCAGAGCATGCCAGAGACAGAATGTGGGGAGGGGCACCTGTCACTCTCTCCTGACGAGTGGGAAACACTGAGGTCACGTAAACAGGCGAGATGATGCCTAAGGTGCCCGTCCAGCTTCAACACAGGAAATGTCCCCGCTCACTGTGCAGCCCGCACTGGGGAAGCTCACAGAGCGGCCATCCCCAGGGACCCTGTGCCCCTCAACAAACACCTCCCTCTCCAGGAGGAAAAACAAAAAGCGCGACCATTTAATGACGCACCCTGAGAGTGCCAGCAGGCAGAGGGAGGACTGGAGAGGAGCAGAATCTGATTAATTTAACGGGGAGTCCAGGGGAAAGATCTCAGAGACAGAGCAAAGAGGTGTTTGAAAAGCACTGCAATAAATACACTAAATCACACAGAGCGAACAGAAGCAGCTGCTTTGCTGATAAATGCTTAAGCTCTGCGACTTTCAAGATGAAACGGCCCAGCCTGAGATAGACGAGTGAATTCGATGGGCTGAGGGCTGCCGGCGCCGCGTCCTGAGTCGCTCCCCACCCCCCACCCCGGAGTATGTTCCTGAAGACAGGATCTTACCTCGGGAGAGCGTGTTGCCTTTTGCTCTGAAGACGATCTGACCGTTCTGATCTGCGGGTTTATTATCCGGCTGTCATGCATTTCTCCTGTGCTGGGGTCACATCCGTTTGGGGAATGAATCTGTTTTGAAAGTGGCATTTGGGAGAGGAAGATAAGGCGGCCCTTGGCGTGGCACTGAGGACTCCCAGCTGGTTGAGCCCCTCTCCGTCCAGGGCAGCCAGAGTCCTTCTCACTGCAGGGGGCATTCAGAGCCACTCTGCCAGGAGACCTAGCCCTGGACAGCCTTCTCAGCTCAGAGACGGTAAAACTGAGGCCCGGCAGGCTTGGGCTCCGTAACCATTGACGGACAGCTGGAGCTCATGACCAAATCTTCTGGCCCCAAACTCAGTAACCTTTTCCTCACGAGGGCAGCCTGCACGGAGCGCCGCTGGGCGAGTCCCCAGTCTGCAGCCATCGCTGACACCTGATGCAGAGGGGTTTACCTGCTGCACCTGGGACAGGAAAGCAGGCCTGTGTCTGGAGGAAGAGGATGGGGAACGGGTAGGCACAGAATCACACCACAGGTGGGACCCCGTGCTGGCCGCAAATGAGTGCTCTGAAATTAGGCAGACCTGGGTTCAAATGCCAGCCCCACGACTTAGCAGCTGTGTGAAATGGAGAGGTCTCTTCCCCTCTGTGAGCCCCAGTCGTGTCCTCTGAGACTGATGGTGATGAAAAGCTCTGCTCCCTGTGCGCTGTTGGGAAGATGGTGAGATCCTTCGGATGCATGTAGCCCAGTGCTCGGCACAAAGGAAAGGCTTAATAAAAGTTCTCAAGTCTTAGTATTTGTGTCGGTTATCTCCTGCTGTGTCACAAAGCACTCCAAACTTTGGCAGTTTAAAACAACAGCAAACCTTTATCGACTTGTAGATTTTGGGGGTCAGGATCCAGGGTAAGCTCGGCGGGTGGCCCTGGCTCAGGGTCTCTCCGGAGGCTGCCTCACGACACTGGCTGGGGCTACCATTATCTGAGGGTTTGACTGGGGCTGGAGTCTCTGCCTCCAAGATGGGCTGCTACGGGGAGGCCACAGTTCCTCCCATGATGGCTCCACGGGCTCTTGAAGGTCCCACCCCACGGCAGCAGGTGCCCCGGAGCATGTGATCAAGAGAGGACAGAGGGGAAGCCATAGTGCCTTTTCTGACCTGGCCTGGGAAGTTCCATGCGGCCACTTCTTCCATATTGTATGTGTGAGGAGGGTATGAAATTAGCCTCTGCTTCTTGGAGGGAGGAATGGTAAAAGACTACGGTGGACGTATTTTAAACCCACAACGTCATTGCTGAAAGAATGAGACCAGACCTCAAGGGAAGGAAACCAGGAAATTGTCTAGAAAAGCCCATGAAAGAGCCAGAAAATAACTGAAAGTGGCTAGCAATTTTCTTTGCTACGTCCAGCCAAGAGCATGGTTCCCACAGGCCCAGCTGACTGACGCTTTAGGTGACAGAATCACATCACCCCAAACTTTTTCCAGGGCACAAAAGCCTTCTGAGCTACATCCATGTGTGGGTCTTTGATACGAGAACCTGCACTTCCAAACTGCCTGGAGTCCAACACCCACAATACAGGGCAGGCAGGCCCAAATGGGGGCTTAGTCTGGGAGGGTCCTTGGCTTTACCCAGGAAAGAATTCAATGGCAAACTGGTGGTGTGAGACAGCAATTTTTATTGAAGTGGCACCAGAGGTGCTGCTCCTTACAGAGCAGGGCTATCCCATGGGCAGTGTGCCCAGAGCGGTAGCTCAAAGGCAGTGCTGCATTCTTTCGTTTTGTTTTTTTTTTTTTTTTGAGACAGAGTCTTGCTCTGTCGCCCAGGCTGAAGTGCAGTGGTGTGGTCTTGGCTCACTGCAAGCTCCACCTCCCAGGTCCAAGCAATCCTCCTGCCTCAGCCTCCCAAGTAGCTGGGATTACAGGTGCACACCACAAAGCCTGGCTAATTTTTGTATTTTTACTAGAGATGGCGTTTCACCATGTTGGCCAGGCTGGTCTCGAACTCCTGACCTCAGGTGATTTGCCTGCCTTGGCTTCCCAAAGTGCTGGGATTACAGGCATGAGCCACCGTGCCTGGCCTGGACTCATATTTATACCCACTTTTAATTATACATAAATTGAGGGGCACTTTATACAGAAATTTCTAGGAAAAGGATGATAACTTCTGGGCCACTGCCATGGAAAGGGGTGGTAACTTCCAGGTGTTGCCATGGCAATGGTAAACTGACATGGCACAGGTGGGCATGTCTTATAGGAAGCGCTTTTACCTCTTCCTTGTTTTAACTAGTCTGCAATCTGGTCCGGAGTCCCAGCCCTGTCTCCTGCCTCCTCTCCATTTTCCATTGAACAATTTTCCTGCCACCTCTCCATTTTCCATTGAATAATGGAATAATTCAGTAATTCAATAATTCCATTGAATAATGGAAAATGATGAAATGGACTGGAATATGCAGCCTGGAATATTTTCCCAGGATTATGAGGGAGGGACTGAAACCAAGCGAATTATAACATCTCCCTCCAAGAAAGAGAGGCTCAGGGATCCTCCTGCAAAGGGAGATGGTCACATTCCTTTAACTGTGGCTCCACCCTTGGGAGGTGTTATACGCCCATTTCACAGATGGAAAAACAGAGTCTCCAAAAGGGCCGGCAAACTGTCCAAAGCCACACAACGTGGAATGCAAGAGCCTGGCCGAGTTCAAGAGGCCCTGCCACCAGCCTGGGTTTCCACGCCACCCACGTCCATCCCAGGCTTGCACAAAACACATCTGCCATGACCAGATGATGTCCACGGTAGGGACAGAGCCTGTGAATGCACAAACCCACTACCAGGGGCTAAGCACAGCCACCCTGGGGGACCACAGCAGCCATGCTCTCCTGCCCGTCCCCTCCCTGCCATTGCACCACCGCCCACCACCTTGCAGACACTGCTGCAGAGGCCTGTCCCTGCCTAGACATGGGCCGTGGAGAGGGCACCCGGGCTGAGGGCACATTAGAGAGAGATGCCCACACCAAAACCCCACAGAGCTCAGAGGGTCTCTGATCAGGGGAAGGCAGGGTCACGTCTGCCCTCCGGAAGGGTCTCTGAAGTGCCCAGGGAGGCAGGGAGGAAGGGTAGCCTCAGCAGAGAGGCTGGGGAAGGAGGGTGACATCGGGGAGCCCGGTAGGGAGGGAGACGTGGGGGAGCCGGGGAGGAACGAAGAGGGGAAAGAGAACAAGTGGCCCTGCCACACAAGCAGTGTGAGGAGAGCCACAGGGCGGGGGCCCAGCCTTCAAGCGAGCCCGACAAAAGAACAGGGTGTGTATTTGGGCTGAATGGGGTAGTACGAGAGAGGGCTGCTCCAGGCCTGGGGCTCCGTGATGTGTGAGCTTGGAGGTGGCCAGGAACGGAGGCCCCGTCAGGATGTCTCAGCTTCTGAGGGTGGCCGTGGGCTGAACAGGAAAGTATTTTGAGCATCCCCACAACCCAGCAATGCTCGCTGGCCCAGCGGACACTCTGACCCCACCCCAAACAGGCATCCCTCATCCCTCACCTGTGGCTCCCACTAGTAAGGAGGACCCAGCCACTCCCCTCACCTCTGTTCTCTCTCCGTCACCCCACATCTAACCCTGAGAGAATCACCTGCTGCTCTAGCTCACACCACATCTAACCTGCCGCCTGAGGCTCGCTGCTCTAGTGTCCAGCCCGAGTTACGAAGTCAGAGAATCTCACGGTCTAAGAACACACAGCGAACACCTGCTGTGTGTCTAGCATCCCACATGGCAGTGAACAAAAGGGGCCAACACTTCCGAGGGGAACACCTGAGCAAATGGGCAGCATGGCTGGCAGCAACGGGCACCCGGGGGCAAAGAACGCTGGGCGGAGGGATGGGAAGACCAGGCTGGGGTCCTCTGAGATGGGCCAAGCACAGAAGAACTCCAAAAAGGCGACGCTGGGGCAAAGAGCTGACAAGACAAAGGGGTGAGCCCTGTGGCCCTGTGGGGAGGAGGGTCGCAGGCAGAGGGCAGAGTGAAGGCCCGGGCCGGAGGGTCAGGTGCGGCTGAGAAGCAGCAGGATGGCCAGCAGGCCTCTATTGTGAAGGGAAGCAGAGACGCGGGATAGAGCGAGGTGGAAACTGGTGAGGCAGCCTGTTTGGATGCTGATGGGCGTGGCCCAGGAGAGGAAGAAATATTCCTGATGCAGGACAGGGAGGGGACCACAGCTAAAAAGGAGTCCCAGAATAATGCCAAGGAAAAATGATTCACCAGACACTTGTTAAAGACAGCAAGGCAGATGCCACCCCAGCTCCTGCAGTGGGCAGAGACTCGTACACAGAGCTGAGCTCGACTCCCACTAGAGCAATGCCGTCGGGGCACACAGCCAGCAAGCGGAGTGGGGAGACGGGGGGGTGCAGACTGAGGAGGGGACCTCACTGGACATCAAAGCTGGGGGATAAGGGGCTTCATCTGATATCAAAGTGTGCGGATTCTTGATAAGTGAGCTTAGCAGGGTCCTTTGCTAAAACTGGCTCAGCCCACCCAGGACAAAGCTTCTTGAGAAGAGGGCTCCAAGGAGGCCACTCCAGCACGGGCAAGGAGGGAGTCCTTGTCACTACGTGAGAAGAGTCAGGCTTCCGTGCGGGAGGGACGGGGCCGGCCTTGCTGGAGTGGAGCCAATGCGGGGAAGGTGGAGACAGGAAGGTGGAGACCCTGGAGCACACAGGTGGGCTGAGGAGCACGTTTGTTGTTGCTGGTCCTGGGGACGCAGCAGCTGCCTCACTGCCACGGAGACGGGGACGCTCCCATGGAGGGCTGCCCAACCAGGCCTTGCCTAAGTCCCATCTGCCATGGCCAAAAGGCAGCAGCTCAAGGTCACCAAATGGGCCTCTCCTTCCAGGGAAACAGGTTTCTCTCTTCACTGTCATTCCAGGGGTTCACGCAGACGCTGGCCTGGCAAATGCTGGGGGCCTTCCACGTGTTTCATGTAGGAGGCTCCCCCAGCTCTGTCCTCCACGGTTTCATGACTTTTATCAGTACCAGGATGAGAGTCTTCCAAGGATGCTGGGCTGTGTCTGCCTTGAGACAGGATCCCATACTGACACCCATGGGCCATGAGTAGGGAAATGAAGGCATGAGGGTGCCAGCTGCCTTCTCTGCCAGTCCCAAACGTCTAGCCTGAAATCAGACACAGTGTGCGGATGTTGCTACCCTGCCAGTACCCTGCATGTGGCACCCGGAAAGTCTGATGTGAACTTTATGCAGTTAATTAGAATCAGGTCCTACCATTGCAGCCCTTCTCCGGAGCATTCTCACGAAAGAAAGCCATTCCCCAGCCTTCCCAGACAACTACCGAGCACGGCCCCCATGCTACAGGATGTGGGTAAAGGCAGTCAGCTCACTGGCCCCTTTTGGGGTGTGAAGGGCACGAGCTCCTGCCTTGCTAACTGGAGGTCCCTGTCTCCCGGGTATTTACCAGCGAGTCTCCAAAACCTGAACCTGGCTGACCGGGACGCTTACCCCCGAGAACACCTGACTGCTGTCATGTTGCTCATCAAAGCTGCACCGCAAGGCTGTTCTAGAAGCCTGCGGGGCATGGCTGTCCTGGAGGCCTGTGATGGCAGCGGCAGGCCATACGGAGCAGCCAGCTGTAACGGGAAGGGGCAAGCGATGGCGGCAGGAGTGGCCACAGGAACAGCAGTGGCAGCGGTGGGAACATCGGTGGCAGTGGTGAGACCCGTGTCCCATGTTCCCTGTGCCCTGTATCCCCGAGGCAGCTAACTGCACCACCCCCATCCTCACGTGGCCGGGTGGGACCCGCCCTGGGACCCAGAGCCTCCTCCACTCCTGACCCTGCCCCACATCATCGCCGTCACCCACCACCCTGGGGGCCGCCGTCATGCGGCTGGGCCTCGTTGCCTGCCAGCAGGGTAGCAGTGTGGCCAGGCATGGAGGGGCGGGCAGAGAGGGTCCCCAAGGCAGAGATGGCCCCAGGGTGATGCACTTGCAAGCGGAGCATGGGGGCCAGACCCAGGGCACAGAGCTGGGGCTGTACTTTGGAGGCCCAGGGCAGGAAGTGGGAGTGGCTCCCGCTTTGGGGGGCCTAGCCAGTGGCATGGTCACTGTCCCCACCTGCCAATGGCACCAGGTTCCTGTACCTCAGGAGATGCTCTGCACAGGGCCGACTGGGGCCCAGTGTCTAGGGTCCACCCTGCATTGGGGTGACCACCAAGCCTGACACTCCCAGTGGCCGGGCTCAGCGCCAGCAATCCACTCCCAGCGGCATCCACTCCATGCAAGGCTCTAAGTGGGCGAGGGGGAGCCCCAGGCAGCCCCTGAGTGTTGGGGCCATGGTAAGAACTTGCAGTAATGTCACCCCTGTTCCAGATGCCAGCCTGGGCCCATCAAGGACCTGGAGCCCCTGCACCAGGCTGCAAGGAGGCACAGCCAGGGCTGCCCGCATGCTTCACGGAGCAGGTGGGAGTCCCACCCTTTCAGGAGCAAGATCTGGGCATCTCTGCACTCTGCACCCTTGGGGGCCCAAGAAGGCAGCCCCTGCCTCCACAGGCTCAGGGTATCTACTCCAGCTGCCTGGCCTCTCCCTGCTCCCAGCACCCGCTCCAATCTTGCACCAAGGTTGGGGCCGAGCCCAGACGCTGTCACAGCCTGGCTGAGTGTGCAGACGCTTGGGGCAGCACTGACATGCCAGCTTCCTGCCCCTTCGGCCCCCTCTGGACTTTGGAGGCCAACAAGTGCAGGAGGGACGCCAAGCAGGGAGCTGAGGGCGGCTCGGCGCTGGCCTGTAGGTACCCCGTGGCACAAGCAGCCTGGATGCCGTGGATGGCGGCAGGAGGCAGACAGGCTTCTGGGCGGAAGGGGGCGGGTCCCTGGTGAGGCCCCACCTTCAGGCCAGGGAAGGCCTGAAGGCTGGGAGCTGGGCTGCCAGTCCCAGGACCAGAGTCGGAACTTGTGGTCCCTTTTCTGGGCCCGTCTATGGCCACCCATGGACCAATCGGCATGTACTTCCTCCCCTCTGAGATCCATAAAACCCGGAGCTCAGCCAGAGCAGAGAAGACGACGAGACGACCAGCTGCAGAGAGGAGCCACCCTCTCTTCAGAGAGCTGGGCACTCGCCCAGACACCCTGGCTGCGGAAAGGACCTGCTCCCCGTGGGTCTTCTCTGGGCTGTTCTGTTGCTCAGTAAAGCTCCTTTTCGTCTTGCTCACCCTCCACTTGTCTATGTAGACCCCATTCTTCCTGGTCTTAGGACAAGAACTCGGAACCCACCAAACGGCAAGGCTGAAACAGCCATAACACAAACAGGGCTGAGACGCGCCCCTCGCTCACCACGTTGAGGGCAAAGAGAGGGTGAGAAGAGCTGTGGCCCTTCCAGGAGCCCAGACCTGGGAGCTCCCTGAGCCAGGGCTGTGACACCCTCTTTGGGGTCCTGCAGTTCCTGGTGTTTCCAAGCTTCCAGGCACCACCATGTTCCCCAGTGCCAGCTGTGGAAGCTGCGTGTCCAGCCGCAGCCTCACAGACAGCCGGCACCCGTGCCAGCACCTGGAGCGCCCCGCCCCGCTCCGCTGCAGCAGCCGGCATGTCTGACTGTGCAGTGGCCAGACCCCATGCCTGTTCACACACCGCTCACTGCTCCATACTGACTTGCCCTTGGCAGGCGTGGGAGCCAGGCCAGTAGTGTGAACTGAGTACAGCCTGCCAGACCGAGTGGGCAGAACAAGCCCAGTCCCAATCAAAACTGGGCAAAGGTGCCACTGGCCACGGAGGTTTCTGGCCAAAAAAGTGACAACCCAAGAATCCCATAACACCTGCACTGCATGGGCATTCTGAAGCGCCGTCCCACATCTGCTGGCCCAAGCCCTCCACTCACTAAGGAGCAAAGCCAGCCCCTCAGCTTTCTGCATTTGTGCTTCCTCCTGCTGGCCCCTTCATGTCTCTTTCCAAAGCCCTGCATTCTTCCTGCTTTGAAGCAGGGAAGAGCCTCCACACCTTTCCTGGCCTTGGGTGGAGACCAGGTCACTGCTGGGGATGCCTGGACCACATCCACCTGTTTCATCCCAGCTGCTGAGTGGCCTTGAACTCCACGCCCTTCAACTTTGAGTGTGTGATCCACGGCACGCAGGAAGCACTGCCTTTGCAGATGTTAACGGACTCCCTGTCCAACAGTGGGTGGGGGCAGAGGCCGATGAAAGCTGCCCATGATGCCGCCGTGCTCCTTGGCAGTTTCCCAGGTAAGAGGAAAATGTCCCACTGTAGAGAACCCACAGGTCGAAACACACGTGCAATATTTCCCTCTAATATCCTGGGTCTGTATTTTGCTCCTCAGATTTCTCTCGTGGGGGACAGGGCCATTTACATCAAGCTACTGGGGATCAACTGTGGACGGCACAGACATGTGGTCCCTGCCCTCAGGGGTGTCAGCACCTAGAGAAGAAATCTGAGCCCAGGGCTGGGCACACACAGTTCCTGTGGAATAAAAAAGCCGGTGACTGGATACGGGGTGCCCATCGGTGAGGCAGGCACAGCAGGTGCGAGCAGGCCAGTGACTGGACACAGGGTGCCCATGGGCGAGGGTGTGAGCAGGCCGGTGACTGGACACAAGGTGCCCATCGGCAAGGCGGTCACAGCAGGTGTGAGCAGGTTAATCAATTGCATTCCACACGTTATTTCCAGACACGAGCGAGTGTCTGGACAGCTGGGCGGTGTCCTCACAGAGGCCCCCAGGTGGGGCAGCGATGATGCCCAGGAGCGGGGCCGACAGTTGTTGGGGTCGAGCAGCCTCCTGTGCCCCCACCGGCCTCCTGCCCTCAGGGGCACACAGAGCCCTGAACAGCGTGAGGTCAGCGGGGTGAGGGCCGGGGGCAGGGTCGGCGGGTGGTGTTGGTGCAGGTTCAGCAGATACACCAACGATCAGATAGAATCAAACACTTTCCAGGATCGAAAAGTGCTGGGGGCAAGATCAGGGTGATGTGTAGACAGTGATGGGGGAAGGGCCACTTCAGGGTGGGGGTCAGGGTGGTCCGAGTGAGCCTAAATGACCAGGAGGACACCTCCACCTGCTGACATCTGGGGACAGAACATTCCAAGCCAGAGAAGTGCTGGTGCAGAGGCCCTGAGGCCAGAGCAAGGGCGCGGGCACGGCTGGGGCTCCAGGGACAGGAGGGCCAGCGTGGCCAGAGTGAGGGCGCGGGCACGGCTGGGGCTCCAGGGACAGGAGGGCCAGCATGACCAGAGCGAGGGTGCGGGCGTGGCTGGGGATAAGCATGGGAGAATTGTGAGTTTCCTTTGGTGCAAGGGCGGGGCCCGTAGGACACACTAGGCAAGCCAAAAAAAAAAAAAAAAAAGAACGCGCCTGAGGCTGCATTCACAGCACCACCAGGAGACAGACTGCAGCGGGCTCTAGGGCCGAGGGGCTACGGGAGCCGTTTCTGCATAACTCACATTCTGTGGGTGGAGAAACTGAGGCCTGGAGAGGTTAAGTCTGCTGCCCAAAGTCACGCAGTAAGATTGAAACCATCTAGAGAGACGGTGAGGAAGGCCGGGTGGGGGTCCAGCCATGAGAGGACACTGCTTTGGGCCTGGATGAGACCCCTGAGCATGGAGGGGTGGGAAGGGGGGACATGGGAGGGGCCCTGACAACAGTGGCCACAGCACTGGCGTCCACGGAAGAGCCCGGAGTCCCCTGACTCAGAGCAGCAAGCCAATGCCAAGACGCATGCGACCTCCTGAAGCCTCATGGGTACCAGGGCCCGGGAGTCACCACCGTCTGAAAGGCCCGTGCACCAGCCCCTGGAACCCCCCCTTCCACAGGGGCCGTGGGTGGACCCCGAGCTGAAGTCGGGTGAACTGAGCAGCCCTGCACCTTCCGAAAGGCATAGGGCAGCGGGGCTGCGCCACTGCAGGGCAACAGCTCCTGGATTTACACCCCCAGAGTAAAGTTCCTCAGGCTGCTTTCCACACACAAGGGCCAATTTATTGTGTTTTTTTCCCAAAAGGAATCATTCACTGAGCCAAATGTGAATTGTCACCAACTTCCAACAGGCCAGAGATATAATGCACGTGCATCAAAGCACCGTGAAGCGAACGGCCCTTCCAGAAAGAGCAGAAATCATTATTTTATTGTCATCTTCGTCTATTATCATAATTTACAATTTCACTACACTCCAATTACCGGGTACTTGGAGAACATTTGTTAATGTCCCCAGCACCCTCAGCACACGGCCCCCAACAAGTGGACAGTTTAACTCTCCACTTAGCGCCTCATGCCGGCCCCTGAGGTGTGAGAATGGGACACCCCGGTCCCCACCCGCCATACTCCCAGGTCCAGAGGAAGATGGATGATGCCATCCGTGAGAGCACATGGTGCCGTGCCGCCCTCCCAGCCCTGGCCTCCTCGCTGGCACAGCCTCCCTGCATCACACACCAGGAAGGGCGCCCCAGGAGCAGGGAGGCAGAGCCACATCCAGGTGTGAGCTACCTGGGGACTGGCGATGGCCCTGCCCACCAGGTAAGGCTGGGGCCTGTCTCCCCTCGGGAAGGAAGCCAGCAGGCTCCAGGAGAACCAGGTGGAGTAGATGGTGTGTGCTCTGGAGACATCCTCCTGGAAACTCAGGCCTGGGCTTAGGGTCCCACAGCTCTCAGGGCTCCATAACGGGTCTCAGTCCATGGAACACGGCTCTCACCTCACATCCATCAGCAGAAATTTGCCAAAGTGGAGCCAAGCTCTGGGAACACAGAGCCTCTAGGCAAAAGCCTAACCATCCCAGAACAACTGGCAAAAGAGCAGGGCTGTGAGGCCCTCGCTTGGCAGCGGCTGCCTGAATCCGTGTCATTTTGGCAGCACCTGGACCTCGGTGGAAAGACAGCGCTTCCCCTCAATGCACCAACAGCCAAGAAATACGGTGCTTGGCCCAGTCAGCCCCTCCCGCCAGGAAGGTGGGACGCAGTCGCTGCCTTCTCTGGGGCCGGCAGATATTTATGGTTTGTTAATGTTATTGCAAAAACCCCTCTCTGATGAAGCCAGCTTGGGTTGTTTAAATTAATGACCTCAGGTAGGATCACTAGGAGCATCGCCCAGCCCTGCCAGAAATCCTGCATGTCAGCAAAAACTCTGTCACCAAAGCCACCCTGGAGAAATAACTCAGCCACTAGCAGTGAGCCGCAGAGTGGGGCTCTGTGTCCCGGCACCCACAGGGTGGGGGCGGCCCAGGCAGGAGCGGGGTCCTGGATGCAGGGGTGGAGCAGCCCCACTGAGAGGCTCCAACACCCAAAGCTTTGCCAGGCGCTACCCACACGGGAAGGGACCCTGCTCACAGCCAGCACATGTGGATCTGTTCCAGGATGGCAAAGATGACCCCCCACCCTGGGCACCATGTCCCGCTGGTCAGATCTGCATGACCAAGGGCACCAAGAGTACCCCAAACGGTGCCTGGGGACTGAGGGGGTAGCTGGGGCTGGAGGCAGCACGTGGTTCACTTCCAGCCTTGGTGGAACATTGTTCTGGTGCCCAGAGAGTCTGCTCCTGCCCCAGCCTCTGTGGCTGCTCCTGCCCCAGTCCCCTGTATCTGGCTGCCCCAGAAACTGGAGGGGGGTTTGCCTCAAAAAGCTGCAGCCCTCTCCACTGAGAAGCTGTGCACAGGGCAGGCCTGGGGATGTCTTGGGCTGCCAGTCCTCAGGCTCTGTCCTGCCTCCAGGCCTATAGTCTCCAGGTTCCCAGAGAGGGCATCCACACACGCACACACACAATACACACATGCATCAATGCACATCCATACACACATGCACATACGGCCATGCATACATACACATACACACACACACGCATGCACATACAACACGCACATGTATGCACGCACGCATGCATCAATGCACATCCACACACATACACATACACCCATGCACACTACACATGTACACACACATATGCATATGCACACACCATAAACATAGGCACACACATCACACACATACATTTACACATGCATACATATACATGTCTGCACATCCACAGCAGGGAACTATGGAGGTCAGGGCTCAACACACTCTCAGGTTCTACCTTAACGGAGGGCTCCTTCCTTCTTCACAAGGTCCCTGGATGCCAGGGGAGAAGGAAGGCCCTTCCTGGCAGAGGTGCAGAGGAACTGGCAGGGGCAACATGGCAGGATCAGCCCAGCAGGCTGATCAGCCCTGGCAGAGGTGCAGAGGAACTGGCAGGGGCAACATGGCAGGATCAGCCATGGAACTGGCAGGGGCAACATGGCAGGATCAGCCCAGCCCCAGGCCTTGGTGAGCCTCCTTCCTTCCACCCAGACACTGAGAGGGCAGCCCAGCCTGTCCAGACAATCAATAGCCGTCAAACGAGAGCCAGGCTGGCTGAGGGTCCTTTTGCACCATGCTGCCTGTCCCCACCTGTCCCCAAGAGCCAAGCCGCAGACAGCCTCTGTCCAGTTATCCAAGATGCCAGGTTCATCTTCAGTCTTACGGAAGAGAAGGAGAGAGAGGTGAGTGGCGAGTTGGGTAGGCGGCGAGTCAGCTCACAGGCGAGCTGACACCAACGTGCCAGGAGGGATGACCCACCTGGAACGTCAAGCAGGTTGAGGCCAAGGTGGTCCAGACGCTGTCTCCTCTCCCTCCCTCGCTGCCTCCTGTCCTAAATTCATTTTCTTCAGAGTTGCTGGAATGAGTCCAAGTGGAACGCTGTGTCCTGCAGCCAGGGGAAGGGCAGGCAGGGTTGGAACTGAGCCCAGCAGCCTGGAGATGCTGCTCACCACCAGCGGGGACCTCACAGCAATGGCTTTAGCCCCTCGAGCCCTGGCCAAGGAGCTCAATGTGGAGGAGGACTGGGTGTCCCGGACATGGAGCGGGAGGAACCTTGTCCCGACCCAGCCCTACTGGTCAAGCGTCTCCCCCACAAGCTCCCGGTGCAGGGGTGCACACACCAGGAGGACGGTGGGGGGACACTGTCCTGGGAGGAGGAGGGGCTGGAGTTAGGATGGAGGAGATGATGCAAGGGTCAGGGAGGAGTAAACCAGATGGGGACCATCATCACCAGAATCCACTCTGACTCCTGCCTGGAAGCCCAGGCTCCTCGCCCAGGGAGAGGGGATGACCTGGGGGTCCAAGAAGGCCAGGAGGAAGCGCAGAGGTGGGGGGCTGCCCTGAGAGCTTGGAGGGGCTGAGGCCTTCTGGGAGGGAGAGAAAGGAGGGGGCCCCCAGCAGGCTCGGGCTCCAGGGTGCAGGAGAAACAGCAGGGCACCCTGATGGACAGCACTGCCATGCCCACCCGCCTCGGAGTCCCACCGAGATCAAGCCATCAGGCTTCTTGCAGCTGCCTCCTCACATGCTGGGCCTCGGGTCCCAACCTCTGCACAGAGTCACGCTCACCAAGAGGCAATCCAGCCACCGAGAGTCCCGAGAAAGAGCCCCAAAGCTCACCCTGAGGACGCCCCACCTGCTCCTTTTCCCAGAGCCCTAAACTCTGGGGACCTCAGCCTCGGGGCATCTGGGGCTGGTCCTGGTCTATTTTTCCAGAATTTTCTCTTGCCCCTCTTTACCCATCTCCCTTCTCCCCCACACTATGTTCCACATTGGATCTCCAGCCAGGCCCCCTCCACCTTTGTTCGTGCTCTTCTCTTTCCAAAATGTTCTCCCGTATCCAACAAACTCCTATTCATTCTTCAAGGCCCAGCTGAAATGTCCCATCTCTCGGAAAACCGTGACCCTCTCCGTGACCCTCTCTGGTTAGAATGAGCCCAGATTGTGAAGGCTCCCACAGCCCAGCTCTGGGCTGGGCTCAGAGTATGCAAACCTGAGTGATGCTGAGTACGTGAAACCCATTTCCCTTTATGAGGAGAAAGCTTTGGCCTGAGGCCCCTGGGTGGGCCATGCCTGAGCCTGCACTTCCTGCTGTCTCTAAACCACTGACCCCTTTGATGAGCCCAGCCAGACGGAAACAGCTCTGCCCTCCCCTCCCTTGGAGATCTGGACAGCACAAAGGGGCAGCTGGGTGTGAAGTGCGGAAAAAGGGCCCTCACCTTTCCAGGGGCAATTATTACTCCCGGAACCTTGACCTGCGGTCTTCATTAGGTTACCAAATAAATTGTTACGTTATTACATTTTAAGTTGACAAGTAAATCTTCTTATAAAAGTGTAATGACACCATAAAAGACATTTTATTCATCCGTTTCGTCCTCTTGTTCCCGTTGACACTTCATTACAGCTCCCGAGACATGGAGAACTAGAACATTAATTTGGCAAATCGATGGAAATCTTTCAGGAACGGGGTTTCCAAGCTCTGCCCCAGGGGCCCCGATGAACGCTCAGGGAAAAGACCCCCAGCCTGGGGGGTGGAAAGAGCTTGGAGGCCTCGGGTATAGACACCCAGGGAGGGCTCCCCTAGCACCACCCCTGGAGCGCCCCCCCAGATTCCCCCAAGGCCCTGCCAAGGCCCAGCTGGCCCACGCCCCTAGTCCCCCTGGGACGGACGGTCTCTCGGCTGCACTGGTCTGTGGCCTTGAGTCCATCATCGGACACCCTCCGCGCCATCTTAAAACCGGGGATGTCTTGATGAACAGATAGAAACAATTAGGGCAGTGGTGAACACCCCGAGCCCGGAGCCGAAAGCTCAGGTGACTAAGGGACACTTTCCAAGGACCCGAGAGGGTTGGGGCTGAGACGGCACCTGTCAGGGTCGGAACCCTGGGGCGGCTGGTGGGAACTCGCCGTCTTCCACCTACTCTCTAGTTTCCAATTCATTAATGGCCTCTACTACCTTCATGGTGGAAAACATACATACAGGTACCAATATGGGTAAGACTTGATGGTAAGTGCACAGCTCACGCTTGTCAGCCTTCAGGGCGTGGCCAGCAGCACCGGGCCCCTGCCCAGGACACAGCCACTCCTCCCCAGGGTCCCCGAGGCACGTCCTCTCTCTCTGTCTCT
This sequence comes from Piliocolobus tephrosceles, assembly GCF_002776525.5. Classification (NCBI taxonomy): domain Eukaryota; kingdom Metazoa; phylum Chordata; class Mammalia; order Primates; family Cercopithecidae; genus Piliocolobus; species Piliocolobus tephrosceles. Next base: position 29,173,968 of record NC_045452.1, on the reverse strand, counting down.
CTATCTCTCTCTCAATTCAGTGATCGATGTGTTTTTCCTATCTTCTAACCTGCCAGTAATTTGGAAATTGTGCTATTTCAAACAACTCAATTTAAAATTGGGATTTTTGAGGTTGATCATTTTTCTCTTCTTCCTGCCACTATTAGGATGCTAGACAATTTCTCAGTAAATGATTTGAAACTGGAATAAAAGCAGTAAATGGTCTCCACTGGGCTGTGAGGAGAGACCAGGAAGCGAGTGGAGCCCAACCTGGGGACAGACAGGTGATGCCCCGCCACTGTGACTCCACCCCCAGCACACCACACCCCCTGTGATGCCACGCCTCAAGATGCCCCGCCCCACGGCGCCTGGACCCAGCAACGCCACGCCCCCATGACGCCACGCCTCAAATGCCCCGCCCCACGGTGTCAGGCCCTAGCAACGCCACGCCCCCACGACGCCATGCCTCAAATGCCCCGCCCCACGGCGCCAGGCCCCAGCAACACCACGCCCCCATGACGCCACGCCTCAAATGCCCCGCCCCACGGTGCCAGGTCCCAGCAACGCCACACCCCCATGATGCCATGCCTCAAGATGCCCCGCCCCATGACCGCACCCCCGCTCCCCTTTCTGCCTTGCCACGCCCACTGACCCCAGACACCTTGAGGATGGTCCCGCTCTGCAAAAGAAGTGGGGGTCCACTCCCCTGCACCTAGAGGCACCCGGACTGCAGCTGGGACTCCCCCTTGCTACTGCAGAGCTGGGGAACCCCTACCGAGGTGCTCCCCCTACTCCATCCCCCGAGGCAGGAGAAGCCAGGCTGGAGCCTGTCCCTGCTAGGAGGAGGGGGCGAAAGGTTGCAGGTGCACTCTTGTGACATAGGGTGGGGACTGGGCAGAGCAGGACGGGGCTCTCCAGCGTCCCACGGATGGAGCCAACACAGGAGAGCCCTTGACCATGGCCCTTAAGCACGCCCGGGGATTTTCTGCCTTTATGAGCAGAGGGAAGAGCCCAGGCAGAGGTGAGGGGTGCGGACAGCTCGCAATTAAAATGCAGGGGACTGGTCCGGGGCAGGCGGTCAAGAGGGGAACTGCAGACAGGCCACATATCCAGGGGTAGGAGTGAGCACCAGGGCTCAGACACCACAGGATCGGCTTGTTCTGTGCAGGGGCCGGGGAAAGAGGCTGGTCAGGGGCAGGTGAGGAGTGCCCCAGGAAGCCGTGCCTGGACACAGCCTTACCTCCCGGGGTCCTAAGCAGTGCCCTGACCCCACATCCCACAGCCACTGGTTGCAGCACAAGCCAGGAGCCTCCGCCCCGCCGACCCAGGAAGTCACTGGAGAGCAAGGACTCCTGGAGTAGCCGTGGGTGCCAGGCCCCAGCAATGCCACGCCCCCATGATGCCACACCCCTATGATGCCCTGGCCAGCACCGTCCTCACACAGGCACAGTTGGCAGGCCCAAGGCAGGCTGAGCCGGCTCTCGCGGCTCCCAGCAGAGGACTGCATTCTCTCGGAAGGACAGGGGGAGGGGGCCCCCCGCACACCAGTGACCAGGAGGAGGCAGGGACGGGCATGCTGACCTGGCCCCTTCACTCCTTGAGTTACTGGTGGCTGCGCAGGGCCCACAGCACGCAGGGCTGGGGATAGCACTAGGCCTGAGAGGAACAATCAGCGATCCTCAGAAAGATAGTAGAGCAGGGCCCCCAGGGACGCTTGGGAAGCACGGTGTACGGCCCATGAGCCTGAATCTCCCCACCTCCAGCCCAGGCTGCTGCCCAGGAGGTTTCCGGGAGCCAGTGCGTGCTGCAGACTCAGAGATGCAGGTAAGGCATCCTTCTCTTTGTCTCTCTCCTTGCCTGCCTCCGCCTCTATCTATCCCTCTCCTTCCCTCTCTCTCCCGATCCATCTCTCTCTCCCCCTTCCTCCTCCCCCCCTCTTTCTGTGTCTCTCCCTCCCCCTCTCTCTCCTCCACCCCTCCCCTGCCTTCCTCCCTCCCCCCCCCTTTTCTCCCTCTCTCTCCCTCTCTTTCTGTCTCTTCCCCTCTCCCTCGCATTCTCTCTCTCGTCCTGCTTTCCTGAACAATGCACCATGACCATCACCGGGCTCACAAAATTAAATATCTGAAAGATGTTAGGAACTTACCTTGGTTTCTATGGCAACATGAGAATACGTCACATTTCCCAGCCAAACTGGAGGCAAACACATTTTTCGTCCGCTTTATGGGTGGCCAATTATTTTTAATAGCCAGGTCAGCAGTGGCAGTCCCTGGGTCCTCTGTTCTCATTGGCATTCCCTGGTGACGAGTGCGTGAGGATGGTGGTCACCAAGTTTACTGAGAGACTCTGACCTGGTGTGGGGAGCAGAGATGACCTTCTGCTGCTTGTCACCAGGAAGAGCGAGGCTGGGCCACCCTCGCCACTGTGAAGTCCCAGCACCTCCACCCAGCGGCTGCTGGGCGTGGACCCAGAGGCGTGGGCCCTGACACCAGCGTCCTCACTCATGGGCAGGTGACCTCCAATGTCCTACTCTGCTCTCTGACACTAGAGTGGAACCATAATCCTCACCCCAGGGGCCATCCGTCACTCCACAGATCCATGCCTGGAAGACAGTAGGTGTCCAATAAATGCTTGTGGAGTTAAATGACCAACCAGTCACCCTCCACAGCGCCAGGCCAGCCTCGTCGTGCCACCTGCTGGATAAAATCTCTCCTGACCAGTTGATCACCAAGACAAGAGCTGGCAGGATATCCCTGGGCCTTCAACCTCGACTGATGAGGATGGAGGGACAAAGCCAAGTGCAGAAAACAGGTCATCTGGGTCAGCCCGGCCTCCCTCGATGCAAAGCCCTGGGCCGAGCTCCCTAGTCTGCCTGGAGCTCATTCCTTCACCTCTCAAATGTTGTCAAGGACCCGCCACGGGCCCAGTCACATTACAGCCCTGCTCCAGATGCGGGGACAGGAATGGACGAGAAAGACACGGTCCTGCTTCGTGGAGTTGGTGGCCTAGTGGAGAGAGGGCCCTGGACGAGTAAACAACACGGGATCCTTGTAGGTGACAGTCATGACCTGAAGAAAATGGAACAGGTTAAGAGAGACGGCCAGGGGGAGGGTGTGGGCGCTGGGTGGGGAGGGCAGCACCCACCCCCTGGCTGCTTCCCAAGCAGGCCTTAGCTTTCCTAGGCCAGGCCCCACGCAGGGACAGACAGATGGGGCTTATGCCACAGCCATGCGGCTTCCCTCGAGGAAGGAGAGGCCAACTTTGGGACACGGTGGCCGAGGCCGCTGTGCCACACCCCACCTCTGTGTAGCACAGGGGCCACCACCCACCTGGCCCCTCACCCCTTGGCCCCAACAAGCTGTAGGCTCCGGCTCCCAAGGGCCAAGCCAAGTCTTTTATTTTTTTAATCAATTAAAAATTACAGAAAAAAAATGAAGAATTTAACAAACACTTTCATATCCACAACCCGGGATTAACCCCTGTTAACATCTGGTTGTATCCGAATCATTCAGATTATAAGAAAGTATAACAATATAATTATGTATAAATGTAAGTTATATAATTTTTCAAGTATATACAAATATACAAATAGATGTTTATATTTGTATATTATCATATGTAATAAAAAATATATGTAAATATAATATAGATATAATTAGCTCAAATGCATATACAATATCAGATAATAAGGCACACAGCTCCCGCTGGCCCCCTCCCCGCCACCTCGCCCACCTTCCCACGGTCACGCTGACGGGCTCACCTCTTTCCATCCTGTGCTATCCGTCTTCACAGGCATGTCCACAAATGATACATGCATGGGTCAGTGATGTGGCGGGGGAGCAGCAGCTTGGGGGGCTGAGCCTGTGGATGCCCCTGCCCGAGTCCCCATCCCAGGAAGGCAGCAAAACCCAGCTTCATGGTCCAATGAAGGCCCAGCAAGCCACCGAGGCAAGACCCTGGCATGGCCTGAGGCTGGTCAGGTGCAGCCACGGCTTTGAGCCCACCCCGGCTGTGCCAGCGACCCCAATCTCGTGCATTCTTTTATGCCCTACATTCTGATCCCTGGGGCTTGGGAAAGGAACCATAAAGCCATCTCAGCATGGGGCCTTTGGAAAGGAGAGATCTAAGGCTGCCCCTTCAAGTTACTGAGTGCTTTGTGATGTATTCAGGGTTTTTTAACTTCCTTTTTGAGTCAATATTTGTCATTTGTATTTTTCTAGAAAGTTGCCCATTTCAGCCAGAATTTCACATTCATAGGTACAAAGCTGCTCATAGGATGCAATTATAATTTTTTTAATTAATAGACCACAGTTTTTAGAACACTCTTAGGTTCATAACAAAAATAAGCAGAAAGCACACAGAGTTCCCACCTAACCCCACCCACATCCGCCCCCTCCAAGGCCAGCACCCTGAACCATAGACACATTTCACAGACAGAATTGATGACCAACATTGACACATCATTATCTTCCAAGGTCAACAGTTTGCATTAGGTTCACTCTTTCTGTTGTACATTCTATGGATTTGGACAAATGTATATTATCCACCATTACAGAATCAGACAGAGCAGCTTCACTGCCCTAAAGATCCTCTGCCCTCTGCCTATTCATCCCACTGCCCCCAGCCCCGGGAAACCACTGATGTATTTCCTGTCTCCGTGGTTTTCCTTTCTCCAGAATGTCATATACTTGAGGTCCTAGTGTGTAGCCTTTTCAGATTGGCTTCTTTCACTTCGCTGTATGCATTAAAATTTCCTTCCTGTCTTTTCATGGCTTCATAGCTCATTTCTTTTTATCACTAAACAATATCCCATTGCATGGGCATATCGTAGTTTGTTCATTCACTTATTGAAAGACATTTTTGTTGCTTCCAGGTTCGGACAATCATAAGAAAACATTCATTTGTAGTTTTTTGTGTTTGAACATTTTTGACTCAATGGGGTAAATATCTAGAAGCATGACTGCTGGATTATATGATAAGACTACAATTAGCTTTAGAAGAAACTGCCACACTGTCTTCCAAAGTGGCTGCACCATTTTGCATTCCCACCAGCAAATGCGTGAGAATTTCTGTTGCTCCACATCCTCATCAGTAGTTGGTGTAGTCAGTATTTTGGATTTTGGCCATTCTATTTTTTTAAATTTTGCAACTTAAAAAAAAAATTGTGGGTACATACATGTATATATTTATGGGGTACATAAGATGTTTTGATACAGGCATGCCATGTGAACTAAGCACATCATGGAGAATGGGGTGTCCACCCCTCAAGCATTTATCCTTTGAGTTACAAACAACCCAATTACATTATTTTAAAATATAAAATTGTTATTATTGACTATAGTCACCATGTTGTGCTATCAAATAGTAGGTCATATTCATGCTTCCTATTTTTTTGTACCTACCTCTCCACACAACCCTCCACTACCATTTCCAACCTCTGGTGATCACATCCATCTGTTTTCTATGTCCACTGGTTCAACTGTTTTGATTTTTAGATCCCACAAAAAAAGTAAGAACATGCGATGTTTGTCTTTCTGTTCCAGGATTATTTCACGTAACATAATGACCTCCAGTTCCATCCATGTTGTTGCAAATGACGGGATCTCATGCTTTTTTATGGCTGAATAGTACTCCATTGTGTATATGTACCATATTTTTTATCCATTCATCTGTTGATGGGCAGACACTTAGATTGCTTCCAAATCTTGGCTATTGTAAACAGTGCTGCAATAAACATAGGAGTGCAGATATCTCTTCCATATGCTGATTTCCCTTCTTTTTGGGGTGTATATATATCATATATATAAATATATGATATATGATATATATGACACATGATATACAAATATATATGATATATATGATATAAATATATATGATATATATATATATATATATCAGTGGGATTGCTGGATCATATGGTAGCTCAATTTTTAGTTTTTTAAGGAAATTCCAAGCTGTTCTCCATAGTGATTGTAGTAAATTACATTCCTACCAATAGTGCACAAGAGTTCTCTTTTCTCCACATCCTTACCAGCATTTGTTATTGCCTGTCCCTTGGATATAAGCCATTTTAACTGGGATAAGATGATATATCATTGTATTAATAGTTTTGATTTGCATTTCTCTGATGATCAGTGACGTTAAGCACCTTTTCATAAGCCTTTTGACATTTGTATGGCTTCTTTTGAGAAATGTATATTCAAATCTTTTCCCATTTTTGATCAGATCATTATTTTTTTTCTATAGAGTTGTTTGAGCTCCTTATACATTCTGGTTATTAATCCCTTGTCAGAGGAGTAGTTTGCAAATATTTTCTCCCATTCTGTTAATCATTTCTTCACTTTATTGGTTGTTTGCTGTGCAGAAGCTTTTTAACTAACGTGATCTCATTTGTCCATCTGTGCTTGTGGGGTAGTATTCAAGAAATCTTCGCCCAGACCAATGTCCTGGAGATGTTCCCCAATGTTTTCCTGTAGTAATTTCATAGTTTGAGGACTTAGATTTAAGACTTTTTTTTTTTTTTTTTTTGGTATATGGCAAGAGATACAGGTCTAGTTTCATTCTTTTGTATATGGAGATTCAGTTTTCCCAGCACCATGTATTGAAGAGACTATCTTTTCCCCCAGTGTCCATTTTTGGCACCTTGGTCAAAAATGATTTCACTGTAGGTGTGTGGATTTGTTTCTGGGTTCTCTGTTCTGTTCCATTGGTCTATGTGTCTGTTTTTATGCCAGTACCCTGCTGTTTTGGTTACTATAGCTCTGCAATATAATTTGAAGTCAGGTAATGTGATTCCTCCTGTTTTGTTCTTTTCATTTAGGCTAGCTTTGGCTATTCTGGGTCTTTGTGATTCCATATAAATTTTAGGATTGTTTTTCTATTTCTGTGGAGAATGTCTTTGGTATTTTTGTGGGATTGTATTGAATCTGTAGACTGCTTTGGGTAGTATGGCCATTTTACCAATATTTATTCTTCCAATCCATGAACATGGAATATTTTTTCATTTATTGGTGTCCTCTTCAATTTCCTTCATCAGCATTTTATAGTTTTCATTATAGAGATTTTTCACTTATTTGGTTAAGTTCACTCCTAGGTATTTAATTTTGCATGGCCATGATAAATTAGATTACTCTTTAAATTTTTTTTCACATTGTCCGCTGTCGGCATATAGAAATGCTATTGATTTTTGTATGATGATTTGTATCTTGCAACCGTACTGAATTTGTTCACCAGTTCTAATAGTTTCCTTGTGAAGTCTTTAGGTTTTTCCAAATATGAGATGATATCATCAACAAATAAGGATAATTTGACTGCTTCCTTTCCAGTTTGGATATTCTTTATATATTTCTCTTGTCTGATTGCTCTAGCTAGGACTTCAGTATACTATGTTGAATAACAGTGGTGACAATGGGCATCCTTGTCATGTTCCAGATCTTAGAGGAAAGGCTTTCAGTTGTTCCCCATTCAGTATGATACTTGCTGTGGGTCTGTAGTATATGGCTTTTATTATGTTGAGGTATATTCCTTCCATATCCATTTTTTTTTTTTTGCAGGTTTTGATTATGAAAAAATGTTGAATTTTATCAAATACTTTTTCAGCTCGAAGAGTCAAGTCCTAGAATTGGGGACTCAAAGAGCCCACCTGATGCTTTAACTCCCTGTGGCAGTGTTGGTACCTAAAGCCAGCAAGTCCCAGAGGCTCACTAAGGCCCCGGATATAGTACCTGGGTATCGCTGCTGGTTATTCAGGGCCCAAGGGCTCTTCAGTTAGCAGGTGATGAATGCTCACAGGATTAGGTCCCTTCCTTCAAGGCAGTGGATTCTCTTCTGGTCTAGGGTGTGTCTGATTTTTGACTCTTAAGAAGGTGCTTTTTCTGTGTAGATAGTTGTTAACTTGGCATCCTTGTGTGAGGGGACGATTGATTGGTGGAGATTTCTATTCTGCCACCTTGCTCTGCCTCTCCTGCTTATATCAGATTTTGGCCATCCCGTGTGTAGTGGTATTTCATTGTTGAGCGTATTTTGCAATACGCTAAGCATATTTTTGTATGTTTATTTGCTATCTGTGTATCTTCTTGGGTGAGGTGTCCAGATATTTTGCCCATTTTAAAATTGGGCTGTTTTTTATTGAGTTTTAAGAGTTCTTTTTAAATTTTAGATGGCAGTTATCAGGTGTGTCTTTTGCAATTATTTTCCCCCACTCTGTGGCTTGATTTTGGTTCTCCTGATGCTTATAATATTTAAAATATCTTCAGCATCTGCAGTTTCACCTCCCTTCATTATTACAGTTGGATTTTAATCCTTAGGAGTTTATCTATTTGTCATTCAACAAACATTATTCAGCTCCTACTACAGACAGGTCCGGTTTCTGAATGCTGGAGATACACCAACTGCAGAACAGGCAAAGATGCTTACTCTCAAATCTCCATTATTAGTCTTTCCTAAAAGTAAACTTTTGTTTTTTTCAGTCATTTCCATTTTTTGTGTTTCTTTGCTACTCCAATAATTTTTGTTTCTATATTGATTATTTTGTCTTCTTTTTAAACCTTTTTCTCATTGGTCCATCATTTTCTGCAGATGAGTTATAATTTCCCATTATACTTGTGGATAGGTCAGTATTTCCTCATCATTGTATCCATTTTTGCCTTGTTTATGCTGAGGTTAGGTTATGTTGTTACATTTATACAGGTCCATGACTGAGTGAAGCACTTTTGATCACATGAAACACCCTCTTTGTCCTCGTTAATCCTTTTCAAATGTGATTTGGGGGAATACAGATATTCCAGCCACATTTGGGGAGGTGGGTAGTATTTCCCCCATATTTTTTCCACCCTTCCATTTCAAACAAAATTTTTAGTCTTGGTGTATCTCTCATCAATGGTATGTTGTTGGCTTTTATGGGGTTTTTAAAAGTATAATGTATCTCCTTTTTTTTTTTTTTTTTTTTTTTTTTTTTTTTTGAGACGGAGTCTCGCTCTGTCGCCCAGGCTGGAGTGCAGTGGCCAGATCTCAGCTCACTGCAAGCTCCGCCTCCCGGGTTCACGCCATTCTCCTGCCTCAGCCTCCAGAGTAGCTGGGACTACAGGCGCCCGCCACCTCGCCCGGCTAGTTTATTGTATTTTTTTTAGTAGAGACGGGGTTTCACCGTGTTAGCCAGGATGGTCTCGATCTCCTGACCTCGTGATCCGCCCGTCTCAGCCTCCCAAAGTGCTGGGATTACAGGCGTGAGCCACCGCGCCCGGCCAATGTATCTCCTTTTGAATAGGTGACTATAAATTATTTATCATGATCATATCTGAACTGGCTTGGGCCCTGGTAATTAATGCTTCATATTTACCATACTTTTTCTTTGCTTTTTTTTCTACGTCTTTTCTTGCTTCTGAACTTTGTTCCTTCTTTTTCCCTCTCCTGGAAGTTACACACTCCATTCCCGACGTTATCTTTAAATTTCTAAATAATTTATCAAACTTACATTTTCTAAGATATTCCAAAGGAAACCAGATGTGCAGACCTGCAGCCTCTGTTGCAAACCACTGTGGGGTGGGGAGGGCTGCAGCGATTTTGTTGACTCCTGTATTCGGCAATAATGACTGAAGAATCCCACTACTAAAAATCTATTATGGAAAAAGTACCCAGAAATGTGGACATTTATCACAGCATCATTTGCTAGAGGAAAAAAATAGCAGCAACTTGATGTATAATAAAGGAATAAATTATGTTAATCCATGCAACTGCATATTACGCAGTCATTAAAATCACATTTTTGAAGAATTGTAATGATATGAGAAAATGCTTATGATCATAGCATCACATGAAATCCCAAGTTAGTCTCTCTCTGTCTCTTTTGGCTGCAGCAGGAAGGAAACAGACGCTCCACCACAATGGGAGTTTTGAGAAAGGCCAGGTATGCAGCTCTGCGAGCAGCAGGGAAGGATAGATTACCCAGAGATGCAGACATACCCATAAGAAGGGCTAGGACCAACCACACCCAGTGTGGGGGAGGAACGAGAACCATCGCCAGCCAGTGGAAATGTAAGCTGGAGAAGGTGCTTTGCAAAATCGTTTGTCACGATCTATTGGAGGGAAGGATGCACGCCCTATGACTCTGCAATCCTGCTTGTAGGGGAAAGAAAAGCACAGAACCGGGGCACATGTCCACCGAGAGGCACGCAGACATTCAGAGGGGCATTGCTTATAATGACCCCACACTGGACACAATCCAAATGTCCATCAGGAGTAGAAGGGACAAATTGCAATCTATTCAAGTGATAGAAAACTTTACAGCAATGGAAAAGAAGAAACCACACTTAATACCACACAGATATTTCCACAAACAGAAAGTTGAAGCCGGGCGCAGTGGCTCACACGCCTGTAATCCCAGCACTTAGGGAGGCCGAGGTGGGCGGATCACGAGGTCAGGAGATCGAGACTATCCTGGCTAACACAGTGAAATCCTGTCTCTACTAAAAAGACAAAAAATCAGCCGGGCGAGGTGGCGGGCACCTGTGGTCCCAGCTACTCCGGAGGCTGAGGCAGGAGAATGGCATGAACCCGGGAGGCGGAGCTTGCAGTGAGCCGGGATTGAGCCACTGCACTCTGGCCTGGGTGCCAGAGCAACAGTCCATCTCAAAAAACAAAAACAAAAACAAAACAAAAAACAGAAAGTTGAGCAAGAAGAGTTTTTCACAAAAGAGTACATATTGTATAATTCCATTCATATAATAAAAGTGTACAAATAAGCAGAACTAAAGGATGGCTTGGAAGTCAGCGGTGTGTCATGCTTGGGAAAGGGAGGCACACAGGGAGCTCCAAGGTGGGCCATGTTCTATTTCTTGACCAGGGTTGTGGTTACATGGTGTCATGAGCCCATTCTCACGCTGGTAACAAAGACATACCCGAGACTGGGTAATTTATAAAGAAGAGAGGTTTAACAGACTCACCGTTCCACGTAGCTGGGGAGGTCTTACCATCATGGCGGAAGGCAAGGAGGCACAACGTCTCGTCTCACATGGATGGTGGCAGGAGAGAATGAGAGTCAAGTAAAAGGGGTTTCCCCTTATAAAACCATCAGATCTCGGCCGGGCGCGGTGGCTCAAGCCTGTAATCCCAGCACTTTGGGAGGCTGAGACGGGTGGATCACGAGGTCAGGAGATCGAGACCATCCTGGCTAACACGGTGAAACCCCATCTCTACTCAAAAAATACAAAAACTAGCCGGGCGAGGTGGCGGCGCCTGTAGTCCCAGCCTCCCGAGGAGCTGGGCCGGAGAATGGCGTGAACCCGGGAGGCGGAGCTTGCAGTGAGCTGAGATCCGGCCACTGCACTCCAGCCCCAGCGACAGAGCTAGACTTCATCTCAAAAAAAAAAAAAAAAAAAAAAAACCATCAGAGACCTGCCGAACTGGTCTCATGCTAGTGAACAGTATGGGGGAAACCGGGGGAAACCGCCCCCATGATTCAATTATCTCCCACCAGGTCCCTTCCACCATACATGGGAATTACAGGAGCTACAGTTCAAGATGAGAACTCGGTGGGGACACACCCAAACCATATCACATGGGGTGTCTGCTTTGGGATGATTCTCCAAGAGCTAGGTTTGTGTTGTGTCTGCCACTTCACAGCTTAAATGTAAAAACAGAAAAATCAACGAAAAATCACTGCAAAATATTCAGAAAAAAATATAGACTAAAAGAGAGAGGGTATTTGTTTTCTACTGCTACGTAACAGATGATCATAGACACAGCCCAAGGTCATGCAGCCAGCCCTGGTGCAGGCAGATGGCTGGCGAATGTTTTTTCGTTTCTGTGACTATTGGTGATGTGAACTTCTTATCAGTCACTTGCACCACTTCTGTGAACTGCCCATTTTCTGTGCTGTGCCCATTTTTACCGATTTCCAGGATCTCCACGTGCTGAGGAATCTGAATCTCCCTTGCCTAGGTGAACCGGCATGTCATTCACATTTGTCTTTGGTGACAGAGGCTGGGTCTTAGTGGTCCCTGCCATTTGCTTTGGTAGCATGTACTACAGATATATATTATTAGTCTTTTTCTATCTTGTTTTTGCCCCTGGCATCATGCTCAGAAAGTCTTTTACCATTGCCAATAACAAAAATAGCCATGCGTTGAGTATTTGGGGGTGATTTTTATATTTACATCCACTTATCTGGAAGTTGAATATAATTTTTTTTCCTAAAAGAATAATCAGGCCAGGCGCGATGGCTCACACCTATAATCCCAGCACTTTGGGAGGCCAAGGCAGGCAGATCATTTGAGGTCAGGAGTTCGAGACCAGCCTGACCAACATGGTGAAACCCCATCTCTACTAAAAATACCAAAAAAATTAGCCGGGTGTCATGGTGGGCACCTGTAATCCCAGCTGTTCAGGAGGCTGAGGCATGAGAATCACTTGCACCCAGGAGGCAGAGGTTGCAGTGAGCCGAGATCACGCCACTGCACTCCAGCCTGGGCCACAGAGCAAGACCCTGTCTCAAGAAATAAAAAAGTAAGAACAACCAGCCTCATCTTGTCAACAAAATGGACTCCGGCTGGGTGCTCACACAGGACCACAGAAGTGGCCGTGTGCGCTCCTGGGTGGAGGCCATCCTGTGCTGAGGACCCTCCACGCCATGGAGCGGCAGGGTGGGTGTGGAAAGGCCTCGCAGCTGAGTGGGGCCCAGCCCAAGCAGCCTGCAGCCCCGCAGGACTAAGTGCAGCACCAGAGGGAAGCCAAGGAGCTGGAGCTGAGAGAGGAGAGGAACAGTGGGCAGGGGCTGGGGAGGCCCACACCCCCAGGGGTCTGAGTCTCTGGCGGACTCCACAGGACTGCGGCCCTGAGAGCAGATCACTGGGGCCTCCAGAGCTGGAGGATGGCATGGAGGCTGGTGTGCTGCAGCTTGAGATGGCACCTGTCATTCTGCAGCCTGTCCCCATGTCCTCAGTGGAGTGGGTCTGCTCAAACAGACAGGATTCCTCCCGTTTCCATTCATCAGTGACAATGCACAGAAGTGTCCCACCTGCTAGTTCTTCCAAAAGCACAAACCACAGACTTTCCCATCTCTGACTCCCCAGGACCCCAACGCTGCCCAACGTGCCTGACCTTGCCAAGGGCACAGCAGTGGTGCCAGCAGGCCGAGCCTCTCCCCGGGACCAGGCAGGGTGAGGTGCACGGTACAGCAGCCACCACAGGTCAGGGACTGATCTCAGGGCTGCTGGACCCGGGCTACCTGCAGGAGCAGAGTGAGCACAGGCTGTGAAGACCCCAAGCTGGGCCCAAGGAGCCAACTGCTGAGCTACGAACTCTGGGGAACCGGGAAGGCAAATGGCAGCTGCGGGGCTGAGACCTGGAGTCAGGAGCTGAACACCTGGTGGCCGCTGGGGACAGGCAGTCTCCGTCCTGCAGCCCACAACCCTGCAGACCACAGCCAGGCATCCGTGAGGTCAGCCCACGTGCCAGGCCACCGGGCCCAGGAAGCCACGCCTGGCTCGGCTCTGCACTGGGTTTCCACGGAGAGAGGTGAATGCACTGCTCCCACTTTGTGGAGCCCCCAGCCCACCCGCGGGGACAGGAGCACACCCCACACCCAGTCCGTGGGCAGCACAAGGCAGTGGAAAGCCAAGTGCTGCCAAGGGAGGGTCTGGAGGGTGGGGCACCCAGGGGGGTTTGCGGTACCTGAGGGTGGGGACCCAGACGGGGATATTCAGAGGGGTGTGGCGCACCTGGAAAGCTGCCCTGAGAAACTGAAGCCCTCTGAAGGGCAAGGAGGGCGTTTCAGTGTGTGGGTGGGGCCGAGGCAAGTGTATCCCAGGAGAGAGGGGGTAGACCCCAGACCCTGGTGCCTCCCCTGGAACAGCCCTTTTCACAGCAGGTGCTTGACAGACATGGCCCAAGGGGAGGTCCCTTGTGCAGGAGCCTGGCAGGGGCCAGCCTGGACCCCACAATCCCATGTTCCAGCCAGTGCAGAGCTGGGCTTCGGGGATCAGACCCACGTCTGAGTCTTCACCACCCGGGCAAGTGGCATCCCTGCACCACCTGTGCAGCTGCAACCCCATCTCCCTGAGAGGTCCTGTGGGTGGCAGCAAGACCACAGGTGCTGCTGTGCCCACACTGGTGTGCTGTAATGGCACCACCTGGTGCGCTGCAATAGCCCTGAGTTCAGACTCTCGGCAGGGCTGGGCCAGGGTGCCCCGTCCTCGACGGGCAAGTCCTCGAATCACAGGCCAAGGCCGCGGCTTTGTCGCTGATCTTTATTCCGTGTTTTTAGCACGTCACATCCGGACAGCACACCCCAAACATTCCAGATGGATCTGCTCAGACTCAAGGCCCGTGGCCAACACCCCTCGCATTCAGTCTTGGCGTTTACATGTATGTGGAGATGAAATGCACACAGGGCTGAACTCCGTGGAGCATCCTGTTTAAAACATAAACCACCTCAAGAAGCAGGTGAGTTGTATCCGCAACATTCTGGCCACACAGCACGATCCGAACTAGAGAAGGGGATCCTCCCAGGGCTGATCTCCGCAAAGCGACCCAGGGCTTCCTGCACACAGCCACGGGGGCGGCGCTTCTTATGACGGAATCCCCTCCCCATCTAGAAAAGGAGGCTGCAGGAGGAGGAGGCATGGCTGGTCTGAGGAACCCCTGACCCTGGGGTGGGGACAGGCAAGGCAAGGGTAAGGCGTGCCCGCATCTGATCTGAAGCAAGCCCATCCCTTTGCTGGTTTGGGAGCATCTGACATTTGCACAGCATTTTGTGCTAATTTCCACGCTGTGTGTAATGACCCTTGATTTTTATAACAGAAGCAGAAACACACACATCACTTATGCCTGTATGTCCCACGGTCTCCAGCAGTGTCCCAGGGCCCGGGAGAGGGCACAGCTGGTCCTAAGGGACAATGAGTCTGAGAAGTCGGTCACCAGTGGGTCACTGAGGACATGAGCCTGCCCTGGGCTCAGGGATCAGAGAGGCTGTGGCTGTGGCCCTGCCCACACTCCAGGGGCCATGCGGCCTGTGACACACTGAGGGAATACTGGGGAGCCAGTCCCAAGGCCGCTGGAGCCACCGACACAGCCCTAGCAGAGCGCTGGGCAGGGGCTGGGTCTGCGCCCTTCCACACTTAGAGCCCCAAGGAACCAGTCCACGGTGGAACCAGGCCAGGACGGAACCAGTATACAGCAGGAACCGGTCCACAGTGGGAACCAGTCCACGGCGGAACCAGTCCAGGGCGGAACCGGTATACAGCGGGAACCAGTACACAGTGGGAACCAGTCCACGGCGGAACCAGTCCAGGGTAGAACTGGTATACAGTGGGAACCGGTTCACAGTGGGAAAAAGTCCACGGTGGAACCAGTCCAGGGCGGAACTGGTCCACAGTGGGAACTGGTCCAGGGCGGAACCCATCCACAGGGAAACCAGTCACACCTCCCCTACACCTGGCAGATCTGGACAAGGACAGCAAGCCCGGGGAGCCTCCAGAAGCTCATTCCACTTCCAGGCCGTGGTGAGAAGAGCACTGTGGTTCAGGGCTTTGATGACAGGGAGGCGACCCCCTACTCCGTCTGCCAGCCCAACATGGCCCAGCAGCCTGGGTGGATCTCCAGGGGCTCTGTCTGAGGCCAGCCCCTACCTGCATGGTGGGGCCACTTGGCCCTGGACCTCAGGGAGGTGGGGGGTTTGCTCTTGTAAAAGAGGGTCGAGGTGAAAGTAAGGCCATGGTGAGGGCTCCCTTTGCTCCCAGCCTTTGGTCCCACGGCCTCCCAGGCACTCGGCGGGTTCACAGGTCGGACTCCAGCCTTCAGCTTCCCAGCCACATTTAAACCAAGCAAGCAGGAAAACACATGGAGGGAAAGGGCCAGCAGTGGTGAAATATGGCTGAGAGGGGATCTCACAGCACAGAGACCCCGGGTCAGTGCAACGGCTCGGTCTAGATTTTGTCTATATTTTATTCTTTCACTCAACAGAATAGCAGTTTTGCATTTTCAGAGTAGGTATGAGATGGCCACCGCCTTGTTCCGGCCTTGGAGACAGCAGGCCCCTGGAGAGGGTCGGCCGCCGAGGCTGCCCTGGACTGGGAGCTACAGGAGGCCGTCATTTGGCAAGGACACTGCAGGGAAAGGGCGAGGGGACCCCTGACCTGCCTCTGGCCGCCGAAGCCGGGGCCCTCCCCTGGCTCTCTTTGGTATCCCAGAAAACAGAGGCTGTCCCTGTCCTTGTCAGCCCTAGACCAAGCCTGGGCCCATCCTCGCCAGCTCTCCTGGAGGGTGGGGCCACCTTGCAAGGCCTTCTGGCAGCCCAGGACCAGCTCACAGGGGCCTACCACCGGCCGGGCAGGTGGGGCGCGCCACCCGGGACAGTGTGGCCAGCTGCAGGTGGGCCCAGGCTCATTTCTTATAGTGATTAGGGGCGTCGGCGAAGGCAAACTTGAGGCGGTAGGCCTCGGCCAGCAACAGGCTGATGTCCTCGTCATCCCAGTGGGCTGTGGGCAGGTTCTGGAGGAAAAGCAGCAGCTCCTGGGGAGAAAGAGACAAGCCCAGGTGAGAGGAGGTGACCCACAGTGGAGGGTGGGTGGCCCAGGAAAACTTGCCCAGCCCGCAGCTGCTCCCTGCTCAAGGCCAGCCAGGCCCCAGGCCTCGTCCCACAGCCCCTGCCCCATCCCAGCAGCCAGGCGGGAGGCCCACTGCGCAGCTCCAAGTCTGACATCTGAGATGTCATGGCAGGGGCTGCCCAGCACTTCACTTAACTGATATCTCCTGCCCCTCACGGGGAGACCCAGCTCTCGGGGCCCTGTTGCAGCTTTGCAGTCTCTGCCCAGAGGCTTCCCACTCCCCTAAAGGCTGTATCAGCCCAGGAAGTACCACGGCACCCCTGGAACTGTCACTAAGCACAGACTTCTGTGCATCAGGAGACCCCTCCGGGCAGCAGCACAGCCAGCAGGTGAAGCCCACACGTGTGGGGACCACAGAATGGAGCCAGCTCAGGCCCACCCTGGAGCCCAGAAACACAGCAAAGCCCCACCTGGCCCCTCCTCCATGCCTGCCTCGCACCGGTGGGTGGGGGTGCAGGACTCCACCAAACCCAGCTTCGGGTCCAGGTCCAACCTGGGGCCCTGGGATGACGACTCCACCCTGAGGCCCAGCTTCCTCCTCTGCAAAATGGGGCCACCGTTGCCAGCCTGTCAGGGCTGCTGGACAGACTGGAAAAACACTCACACAGCCAGCAGCACAGCCAGCACTGGGTGGGCACACAAGGCTCACTGGGCACACTGGGTTCACTGGGCATGCTGGACGGGCACACTGGACTCACTGGGCAGGAGCACTGGGCATGCTGGGTAGGCACACCAGGCTCACCGGGCGGGCACACTGGCTCACTGGGAGTGCTGGGTAGGCAACAGGGCCTATGAGGCTCACCGGGCGGGTTCACTGGGCTCACCAGGCACACTGGGTAGGTGCATTGGGCGCACTGGGAGTGCCGGGCGGGCTCCTCTGGCCTGCAGCTGGGCCGTGTCTTAGCTCGACCGTGTCTCAGCTCAGGTAGGCTATGGGGGCACTGAGTCCCACCCCCAAAAGACACACGGGGCACTGTCTCCAGAGCTCAGCTGGAAGCCTGCGGACACTGGGAGATGGAGACTGACCTATGTCTACTGAGGCCAGGATGGGGAAGGAAAAGCACAGGTCCTTGGGGAACCCCCTCCACGATCACCGCCCCACAGCCCTGCCTCCTACATGACCCGATCACCGCCCCACAGCCCTGCCTCCTACATGACCCGATCACCGCCCCACAGCCCTGCCTCCCACATGACCACACCCACATCCACAGCAGCTGGCGGCCCACCAAGGACAGAGCAGGTCTCGGGGGACCCCAACACACAGGGGGCTTGGCAGAAGTAGGGATCAGAGAGGGCTGAGTGGCCAGGACAGCCTCCTGGGGTGGGGGTTCTCAGAAGAGAAACGGGACCATTGGGTCAGGGCCAGCCCAAGCCCAGGCTCCGTCATGAAGCTGGGCAGACTCCCTGAGGGAGGGGTCTATACTGCTCGGATGGCCCTGCAGGCTCTGGTCCTGGATAATTTGCCCCCGGGGGCCACCTGCAGGCTCCCCGGCCTCTCCTACCTCCCACGCCAAACGGAAGCCGGATCCTGGAAGTCAGGAGGGCGGCTGAGGAGCCCTGAGGATGCTGGAACTGCCCTTCCCCAGATCCTAGCAGGTGACAAGGGACAGGGAGGGCCACAGGCTCAGGATGCCCATGTCGCCTGCCTCGAGAAAACACAGTCCAGCAAGGCTGGCATGGAGGGGAATGGGGGGGTAGCTGGGCTCTGCAGTTCACATCCTGTCTCCCTGTCCAGGAGGTCTTGGGCCGTGGGCCTGGCTCTCCAAGCCACACTCTTCTTCATCTGGAGATAAGGATGGCAAGCTCTCTACATGGGCACAGCCAGGATGAGTTGAGCTGAGCTGTGCAGGCACAGAGCCTGGAGAGATGACCCAGGCTCACATCCTGGCTGTGCCGGACGCTGTGGTCCGCGTGTCACCGGCCCCACCCCCTTGGCCATCCCGGAGCCACACTCCCCATTCCCGAATCAGGAGGGCTACACACCAGGACTGTCCTCTCTCCAGCCCTGCATCAGAAGGGTTACACACGAGGACCATCCCCTCTCTGTTCCCACATCAGGAGGGTTACACACCAGGACCGTCCTCTCTCCATTCCCACATCAGAAGGGTTACACACCAACACACCAGGACCGTCCTCTCTCCGTTCCCACA
>NC_045452.1:29152293-29155228 GCF_002776525.5 Piliocolobus tephrosceles | reverse complement strand
AGGGTTACACACCAACACACCAGGACCGTCCTCTCTCCGTTCCCACATCAGGAGGGTGACACACCAGGACCGTCCTCTCTCCATTCCCACATCAGGAGGGTTACACACCAACACACCAGGACCATCCCCTCTCCGTTCCCACATCAGGAGGGTTACATTCCTGAATCAGGAGGGTTACACACCAGGACTGTCCTCCAATTGCTATTTCACAGTTGCTGGGCTTCCACCCCCACTTCCTCAATTCCATTTCCTTTAGCATTTTGGATACTTTCAGTGGGCCTTTAAATTGAATTCAGGGAGCAAATTTCACTGGCTAAAAGTCCCTGGGGACATATCAACATCAATCTGCTGTCTTTCACCATTAGATGCAACTTACACGGATGCCAATCCAATTCTGAGCAGGTCATAAATAAATACCTTTGGTTTTATTTTTAATCCACTTTGCTTCATATTATCATGACCTCGCTCCTTGCAAGGTGAGAAGCAGTACCCTCCCATTATGGTAACTCACCGACTCTACTGCACACTCAATTTCAGAATCTAATTTAGTCCCCCAGGTTCACTGGATGGAGGGAGAATAGAAATGCCCAGTTCTTCGCAGCCTGCAATGCTAAAGAAGGAAAAATCTATCTGGGTGACCTTTACGGGAGGCGAAGAACACAGCCAAACACGTCCTTAAATACAGATTTCTTTTTGAAAAAGCCTTGTCTTATTTATGCACTAGGCCAAGCTGTCTCCTGTCTGGGAAACACGGCACATTTATTAGCCAAGAGCTGTTCTGCATCGCCCACACCAGGCAGGCGGAGGGGCCACCACGGGCGAAGCCATCCCTCGGTCACATTCAGGGACATGGCTCTCCCAGCAATGACGATGCTGCCTGTCCAGGAGGGCAGGTGGAGAGAGGCCTGCCCAGGGCCCGGCCCAGAAAACTGTAGACAGCACTTGCGTTTTTATTCTTAACTTTTCCATAAGCAATTAAGGGCCACATTTGTGGATCTAAAAGTTAAAGGAAGGCTCTGCTCATGACACTGATGCTGTAGAAGTCAAGGTCGCCGCAGGTCTCTGCAATCCATTCCCTTCCCTGGTCCCTGGGGCACCCACTATCTCAACAAAGCCATAGATCAGCCTGTGTCCCGAGAATCCTTCCAGTGGACGTCGAATGTCTGCAGGGGCCCTTTGTAAAGGCTGTGGGGGTCTATGGTCAGTGAGGGATCAAAAGCAACAAAACCAGACTCTCGCTGCATGGCGTGGAGGCTGACGGCTCTCAGGCCTGACCACAAGTCCATCAGCAACCAAGGAGCTCGAAAAAATGCCCCATTGTCCTGGCCCCAGCCCAAGCAACTGACCTGGACCTGGGAGGTGGGGCCTGGGGAGAGGGATGTCTTGGTCCTCAGGATGGTGGGCGACCTGGGTGTGCCCTGGACACTCTCAGACACATCATGAGAGTGGATCGAGTTGTTCACGCTTTCCGCCAGGCGGCCCCTGTTGACGTCGAGGGTTGGGGGGGCCCTGCCCACACCACCCAGGCAGAAGTGGAGCCCTGACTCACACACCACCATGCAGGCAAAGGCATCTCTCTAAAACCTCAGTGAGTGGGACACGGGGTGGAGGTGGGAAGCCAAGCTGGGATGTTTCCAACAGTTTTCCCCCATGGACCACACAGCAGCGGACGGCACTTAGACAGAAGCCACCATGCTGCTCGCTCCTGCCCGGGCGGTTCCAACAGGTGAGGCTCCCAATGCCGGAGACCAGGTGAGGCCTCCTGATGCCGAACAGCAGATATCGCCATGGCTTTGGCTACTTCTTACCAAAAGGGTTTTATTTATTTATTTATTTATTTTGAGACAGAGTCTTGCTCTGTCACCCAGGCTGGAGTGCAGTGGCCGGATCTCAGCTCACTGCAAGCTCCTCCTCTCGGGTTCATGCCATTCTCCTGCCTCAGCCTCCCGAGTAGCTAGGACTACAGGCGCCCGCCACCTCGCCCGGCTAGTTTTTTTTTTTTTTTTTGTATTTTTAGTGGAGACGGGGTTTCACCGTGTTAGCCAGGATGGTCTCGATCTCCTGACCTCGTGATCCGCCCGTCTCGGCCTCCCAAAGTGCTGGGATTACAGGCTTGAGCCACCACGCCCGGCCCAAAAGGGTTTTATTTTTCCAGAGTCAAACGAATCCTAGTGCCATCCGTGGAGGACGCTGACCTCCCCCGTGTGCCAGGCCTTCCCAGGAAGGACGAGATGGTGACATGCCCATGTCCTAAGGCCCCAGGCTCCAGAACAGGGGTGGGTGGGTGACTGCAGACCCTGGATTGCCTCAAGACCCTGAGCTCCGCGTGGCTGGCCCAGGGCTGAGGCTCACGTGAGAATGGGCAGCAGTGAGGGAAGCAAGATCACTGGATCAGATGCGGGAGTGCTGGGCCCGCGCCCGCCCCCGCTGCTGCCTGACCCCATGAGTACTGCAGGTGTGTCCCTGCGGTTCTCCCCAGCGTCTCCGCCACTCCATCAACAGGTCTCTGTGTCCCTGTGTCCCGAAAACTGAGCCCACAGCGCTTGCTGTGTAGTGAACATCACAGAGTCCAATGAAGCAATTAAGAGCATGTTTGCTGGTGCCCCACAGCCACATTCAAATCCCAGTCCAGGTTTATTAGCTACATGACCCTGGGCAAGTCTCATAACCCTCAGTGCCTGGGTTTCCTCATCTGTAAAACGGGATAACAACAGTGATAGCAACAGGAGACAGACAAATTTCTAGACAGACACGGACCGGTCCCCAGTGAAACCTGACCTTCAAGCCAAGGGCACTTTAGAGCCTGAACACCAAACTGCCAGTTCTGGATAGAGTCCATGACCGGAGTGAGAACTTCCATCCCTGTCTTACCCGCTCTCTTTCAATTGGTTCATTCTGAATGATTTCCTTTATCTACTCAAATGGTGCTTCTTCC
>NC_045452.1:29147098-29151893 GCF_002776525.5 Piliocolobus tephrosceles | reverse complement strand
GTGAGCCGAGATCGCGCCACTGCATTCCAGCCTGGGTGACACAGTGAGACTCCGTCTTTAAAAAAAAGAAAAAAAAAATTCTACTCTTTCTCACTCTCTGGTGTCCACGTATCTTATTCCTCTTGGCCGTGGGACAAGAACCCAGAACTTGACAAACTGCGGGAGCAAAAGAGCTATAATGCGTGCTGAGCTGTGGGTGGCAGGAGTAAAAGCGCTGTAACCCTCCCTCCCACTCACCGAGCTACGGGAGCAGAGAAGCTGCTGGGTGCCACTCCTTCCCACTTGCTGAACCGCTGGAGTGAAAAAACCAGAATAATAACTGCCTTATTGGGTTGTTGAATGTGTGCAAAGTGCCCTCAACAAAGATTGAATGGCTGGGCACACCTTCCACCATGGGGCTTCCAGGGCCCACGATGAGCACATGAAGGTGCCCCGCTGTGCACACGCCTGGGTGTTACCTTTCTGTGTGTATATGCAATTTCACGGACATGCACTTGCATGAAGAACTCCAAAAGGACCATCAGCCAAAGATTAATGTGATCATTGCTGGGAGAGAATGTGATGAGTTTTTCTTATCCATAGTTTCTAATCTTCTCAAAATAAACATGCATTAGCTGTATACTAAAAACAATTTTTAAAATAAAAGAAGTGCAGGATCTGCTCTGAGATCATGCTGGAACCTCCTTGTCCAGCTGGGCAGCTGTCAGGACAGTGCCCCGCCCAGTGCTGGAGCTCTGCTTACAGGGGCAGGGAGAAGGCCAGGTGCTGTGAGGCACCCCCACACTGCAGCCAGAGCACCTGGAGCACCGGCTCCCACCCACACCCCGGCCCCTCTCCTCCAGCAAATGGGGCGTGAGGTCCAGGGCCTTCGTGCCAGCCCTTCTCACAGGCACTGCAGGTGTTTACTGGGTGACCACATGCCCAGGGCTGCCCCATGCTAGCCACCACTCCAGGCACACACTCAGCCCACAGCCCGGCAGGGCGTACATGCGCGAGTGTGTGTGCTGGTAGGTCAGGCAACAGATGGAGAAATAAACAAGAAAAGAGACAGGGTCCAGCACTATGCAGAGAAGCGTAATGGAACCATGGGACGCAGGCTACTGCAGACTTCGCCTTCAAGGGCCACGAGTGGTACATCTGAAATGGGGTGGGTCTGTGCAGAACGCACTCTGGACTTTGAATATTTATTAAGAACAAACGAATGTAAACTACTCTTTTATAATTTTTATATTGATTCTAGGTTCAAATGATAGTATTTTGGATGTGCTGGGGTAAATATGTTATTAAAGCTAATGACACCTGCCTCTTTCTTTGTTTTTGCGCTTCCATGTGGCTGGTGACACATTCCTTCTGGATAGCACTGTTCTAGGTATAAATCCTGCCTCCCTCCTCCGCCTGCTCCACGCCAGGGTATGCTGGCAGCACTGACCAGTGCTTCCCTCCCCTGGACCCTCTGTGCACACAGAAGGTACTGGAAGGCTCCCCCAGGCAGGAAGGGCTGTGTGCGCAGTGGCAAAATTTGTCAACACCTGCTCCCGGGCACAGCAGACAGCACACAGAGGTCTGCTTAAAAGCTACTCAAGTCAGAAGTTTACAAATTGCCAACATGCAAAGATGAATAAATTAATCACGATGGGGCTAAAAGGCCCATTTGCCTACTCTTGTTATTTTCTTCCCCTAACCGAGAAAGACGAAACAGGACTCACCACGGTGACATGCGAGGCGGGGAACAGGGTTAATTGCTTTAATTTGCTTTTCCACAGCCTCCTGACACTCCGCGTGCACAGCCTGGTGAGAAACCCTAACCATTGGAGGTGCTGCAGAGTGCCCGGCTGTCTGCAGCGGGGAGGCCCTGGTGCCACCTGGGGAGACCACTGAGGACCCTGGGGTCTGGGGGACAGGGCAGCAAACATGAGGTTTCCCAGCAGGCAGGCCCTCGGGCACTTCTCTCAACCCCTCCGTCTTGTAGGTGAGGAAACGAGCGGACAGGCTGGGCGACTTGTTACAGGAGGCATGCAGCAAGCCTGGCACTCTTGTGGCACCCACACTGCAGTCCCATTCCCCATACCGCTGTGGGGGGCAGCGGGGCGGGCTAGATCCCTGCTCTAGAACCCAGCAGGCTAGAGCCGACTCTCCCCGCACTGTCCCTGGAGGACGAGTCCCTGGTCTAAGAGATGGTAACGGCGAGGGGAGCCACACCCAGGCTAGAGGGGCAGCAATACCCGTGCTGGTGCAAAGGGCTCTAGGAACTCGCCCTGTTGTTTCATGCTTATCATGAGCACTGCCCTCTATTTGCAGGAGTTGCAGGCACCTCCGGGGAGGTGACGGAGAGCCCCTCGCAGGCGCCATGAGGGCTGAAGGGTTCTGCGCACCCCCCGGAGCGGGACAGGCAAACATAAGTCGCTCCTCTACCCCTGCCACATCCTCCTCACCACGGGGCCCTGACAATCACGAGCCCTGGCAACCACCGGGGATGACAGCCACACTTCACAGAGCAGGAGGAGGCCAGGAGGGCTGAGGCCAGAACCAGAACAAAGGCCCTGCTGCACCTGGACTCCGCCCCCTGCCCTCCAAAGAGGCTGGAGCGAGCACTGGACAGGCCCCTCTTGGTCTCACTGACCCCTCACTGTCACTCCCACTCCCGATCTGACAACAGTCTCCATGGACCACGCACTACAGAGGTCAAGGGTCACTGTTCCTACCCAAACCCACGGGCCTTTCCGCAGACAGCGGGGCATCTGTATTCCCCCTGCACAGGGGCTGCAGAATGAATCCGTATTCAACACCAAGTATCCGCTCCCATGAAGTATACGTGTAGATGAAGGAATGGGACCAGCTGAGACGAAATCAGGCTGAAAAGGCTGTTGCTGCCAGTGCTGCCAGCCGAGGGACCCCAGTGAATTTCAGGCTGCAGGAGACCCGCAGATCGTGCCTGGTCCACTTCAAGTGCCTGAATGAGGCCATTTCCTTCCTCTCGGGTCTCCATTTGGGTTCCTGACTCGACACTCACATTCAGCCTTAGGAAACAGGCCCAGGAACCCTCTGTGGCGAGGGACCGCCAGCCTCCGCAGCAAGGGCAGCGGAGACCCAACACACAGGCCATGCCAAGGCACAGGCCGTCCCATGCCCCAGGCAGGCTGGGACCCCCGCCAAAAAACCTCCCAGGAGGAGCTGAACCTGACACTCCCCAGGTCCTGCCTGTCCCTCACACTCAGGTGACCAGGGGCTGCCCTGGACATGCATAAGTGACAAGTGCCTCCAAATCAGTTCCCTAACAAGACCCACTGAGAGTACACTGGGCTTGTCAAACAGGACTTCAAGCTGGTGACCAAGGCCATAGTGGCCCATGTCTAAGGAGCTGGCAGAGTGTGTGGCTTTTCCTGTACAAATGAG
The DNA here is from genome assembly GCF_002776525.5 of Piliocolobus tephrosceles. Classification (NCBI taxonomy): domain Eukaryota; kingdom Metazoa; phylum Chordata; class Mammalia; order Primates; family Cercopithecidae; genus Piliocolobus; species Piliocolobus tephrosceles. The sequence continues at coordinate 29,148,500 of NC_045452.1, read as the reverse complement.
AACGGCCTGCGGGGAGGGGCTCCTGCTCCAGTGCACACCCTCCGCGACACGCAGCTTCATGTGGCTGGGCCAGCTTTGCCTCACCCTTGGCGCAGCCCACGGAGGCCTCAGGGTCATCTGAAGCCGGCTGAGATCTCCGCACAGCAGTGTCAGAGACACACGGCTCAGCTCTGTTACTTGGCGTGGTGATGGCTGCTTCGTAAAAGGAAAAGCACGGCCCTTGGAGATGTTGCCACGGGAAAGAAGTAAGGCCATCTTCGCAAGGTGGCCGTGGGCTGCTGACAGCCGAAGGATGAACTTGGCGCTGATGTGTGCGGACATCCAGGGAAAGGGGACCTGCTGGGCTCTTGGTGTCCCGGTGCTCATGAACCCTGCTCAGCGGTGCAAGTATGTGCGTGAGGAAATGACCCCCGTGGTGCAGGTGTCATGACCGGTACAACGGTGAGGCTGCCCTCAGAGCTGGGTGGCTTGAGATCCAGATGCTAGGAGCCCTGGCTGCATGCAGGCACTGGGAGCACTGGGAGCACCGTGCTGTGCCCACCCCTCAGAGGCAGTGCCCGTCCCAGGCTCCTGCACGGAGGCCTGTGCTTTCCTTGCTCTCCCCCCACTGCCCTTCCCTCCTACCCTCTGACCTCTCCTGGCTGTTCAGGCTCCTACAGCGACCATGGCTGTCCCTTTCCCATTGCAACCTCACCTGTCTGCCTTCTGTGTAACTCCAGGTCACCTTTCAAGGCTCTGGGAGGACGGAACCGCACACACCGACCATACCACCTTTAGATGCACCTGTGCTCCCTGTGCTCCAGGGGGCGCTGCCTGTCTCGATGCTGCAACCAGAGACCTTTGGTTTCAGCCTCCTAAGAATGGCATTTAAAGGTTCAGAGACTATTTTGAGCAGGAATTATGGGGAGAGGGCAAGCAAGACAAACGGGGTCCCCAGAGAGGATGAGAATGAGTGCAGGCGTGGGGAGGGGACCCGTGGTCTCCGCCCTGGATGCCAGAGAAAGAGGGGCTGCTTGCTCAGGGTGGGCCTCCCAAGCCTCCGATGGCCATGGTCCTCCTGTCCCTCTGTCTGGGTGGGGCAGCCGGGGGTGGGGGAGTGGGGATGGCGCTTGTTGTAAAAGGAACCACAGGGGAGGCGAACCTGCTCACCCTGGCCACTGGCACGCCTGCCCGGTCAGTGCCCACCCGGCCGAGGCCCAGCTCCACCTGCCCCATCTCCTTTGGTCTCCAGGGCAAAAGGGTATTTCTAGGGAGCAGGGTTCCCGCCTGAGGTGGGGTTTGCAGGTTGGGTGTGGGCATGGTGTGGTCTGTGATTCTGAAACTTTCAGACACATGGTGTGCACTTTAAATCCTGCTGGAGGGGAGGGCCTACATATCTCGAGTGGAGGGCCTACATACCAAG
>NC_045452.1:29133552-29147088 GCF_002776525.5 Piliocolobus tephrosceles | reverse complement strand
GCGGTCCCACCCCCGCGACTCTCCCCGCACCGGGTCCGCGGTCCCACTCCTCCAACTCTGCCTGGAGGACAATCTCGAGGCTTGGGGGAAGGTGAATGCAGAAAGGTGCTCATGTGTGCACTGTTGTTCACAGCCAAAGGAAGAAAGAAAGCCTCGAAGCCGCCCAGGCCAATGGCTACATGCCCCTGGGCTATGCAGGAGGCTTGGTCAAGGGTGCCGGAGAAGTGAAAATCGCCTGTCCCCTCACACCACACGCCAGGGCAACTCCACGGGGGCCTCAGTCAACGCCACGTGGGCCTGAGATTGGACATGCAAAGTGAAAACACGAGAGCCCCAGGTGACACGTGCTGAGTCCTTCACCCTCAGAGGCGGGAAAGCCTTGCTGACTAAGACTCCCAGTCCGGGAGGAATACAAGGCGGATAAGTTCAATACACAAAACCTCAAAACAAAAAACAAACCCTTCGAATGAAAACTAATACATGGTATCTCTCATATATTTATATATACATAAAGGCAACAGACAAATAAAAAAAGGAAGAAACACTTGTCATTTTTATCAGAAAGAAGGAAATGCTGGCATTAGTATGGAAAGAGATAAACAGATCAAAATCCTTAAAGCAATGGGCAAAATACAGGAACAGAAGTGGTGTCCAGAGCGAGGAGGCCCTGCGATCCTTACACAGTGCAAAGATGCTCAGCGGTGCCACAAGGCAGGGTTTGCTGCCACCCCGAAAAACGCAAAAGCACCAGCAGGCCACTCTGGGGCTGGCTCAGTCATCCCCAGGGACATCTGGGGAACAGCCGAGGATGCTCGAAGAGCCTCTGGGTCTTCGCTGACGCTAGAGGGCCCAAGCTCACACTGTGGGGTCCACAAGCCCACGGCACACACTTGCGCAGAACGGCTTTCCCAGGAGCCGCCTGGCTACCTCTGTCACTCATTTCGAGGTGTGTACCCAAGACGAGACACTCAGCCCCTTGCTCCAGGTCACTCGTGCAAACACAGCAAATGCTACCAGCTGTTAAAGCTAGGTGGTTGTCCCGGAATGATGCTTTCTGCCTCTCTGTATGTTAAACTTTTTCACCGTAAAAGGTGAGGGGGAAAATAGGCCAACTCTGCTAGTGTGTTGAAGGCAATTTTGGTCTATCCATGTAATGAGATGTTTATTTATTTAGCAGTTAAAAAAATACGTGGTTGAAGAAAACATAACGATGCTGGCAACTCCTGTGAGTGTAGAGGTTGCTGAGGGGCAGAGGGTGGCAGTCAGGTGGGAAGCCCAGTGCCCTCTATACCAAGAGATGCACGGCAGCAGGTTGGGCAGGAGACGGACCGTCCCCCACAGCTGCCGGCCTCGGAGGGAAACAGCTGTCCTCCAGTTCTCAGCTTTCAATTTCTGTTTTCCTTTTTTTTTTTCATAAGGGCATGTATTGAAAACACAATTTTAATTTCTAAAAGACAATCCAGGCACCATCTTCTTCCAGAGGTTTCTCTTGGCAGTGCCCCCTCCCCAGCAGGGCCAGACACACCTCCACGGTCACCTGGTGTCCCCAAGGCCAGCTGGGAGGCGGGGCCTGACCAGCATGTGCTGTGGCAGGTGGATCGACCCCTTCTTTCCAGGACCCCGGAAACCTCAGGTTTTCTAGAATCGAGAAAGGCCCAGGGAGCAGCCAAGGCCCCCATGGGGTCCCTCCTAAACCGCAGGAGAGTGTGAAGACTGGCTAGGAGGCTCCTGGGGCTTGCTGGGCTCCACAGCGAATGCGGGTCCTGAAGGGGAGGGTCGGCGGGGAGGCCATGGGGTGCCAGGGACTACCCCGCCTGGGATCTCCTGCCCATTTTTATGATTTTCCCATGGGATACATCTTCCCTTTGCCATCTCAGTCCCCGTGGCTTGGTCATGTCAGGGGTAGGGACACTTAAAAATTAGTGAGAGAACAGGTCAACATGTAAATGATTCAAAGATTCAGATTTCAGACATTTGAAATAGTGAGTCACAGCACGGCTCCAGTGAAGACCCCTGTATTTTCACAGTCAATCCAGCATGTGGTCCCGGGGGAGGTAGAGAGGACTGGGCCAGGGAGGCACAGGCCTGGGAGACCTCCCACTGCCCCGGGACCCAGGTGTCCACGTGGCCTGCAGGACGCCCTGGCCCTGTGCTTGGGGCTGCAGCCGCATCAGCTCCCAGCAGCCCCGTGGAGACCTCTACCTGTTGACCAGGACCAGGACGTTCCCTTCTCCCAGGCAGGTAGGATGAAGGGCCCACGTGATTCCAGGAGGACGGCAGGGCCTGGCCCTGGATCCCCAGTGAGTGGCAAGGGAGGGCCCCTCACACAGAACCTGAGAACCCTGCCGGGCACCCATGCTGTATCCTGACCACGTGCTCCAGCTCCGCCCCACACTGGCTCCTCGGTCAGGCAGTGTGCACATCCTGTCCACACCCTACTCCCAGCACTGAGTGTCTGTGCAGGAAGCACAACCCAGGCTGTGTGAAGGGGAAGAACGGCGGGGAATCCCAGCAAGGGGTTGGGCAGCCTGGCCTCCCTTGCCCTTCCCCGCCCTGTATGCTGAGGGCATGCAAGTCCTGTGTGTGTGGTGTGACACACGCATGTGTGTATATGGTGTGCGGGTGTGTGTGTGTCATCCGTATGGTTTGTATGTGTGCTGGGTATGTGACACGTGTGTGGCGTGTGTGTGTGGTGTGGAGGGTGTGTATATGTATGGTGAGCGCACTATGTGATGAGGATGTCGTGTCTGTGCTGTGTGGTGCATGTGTGTGTACTGTATATATATGGTAAGTGGTGTGTGTGTAGTGTTTGTGTAGCGTGCATGTGTATATGTGGTGTGTGGTGCATGAGGTGTCTGTGTGTGTGTGTGGTGTGCAGTGTGTGTATACATGGTGAGTGTGTGGTGTGTGTGTGTGGGATGTGTGTGTAGTGCCTGTGCGTATACATGGTGTGTGGTATGTGTGTGTAATGTGAGTATACATGGTGTGTGTGCTGTGTGTATAAATGTGTGTATGTGGTGTTTGTGTATGTGGTGTGTATGTGGTGTCCGTGTGTACACATGGCGTGTGTGTGTTGACTGTGTGTATACATGCTGTGTGTTTGTATGGTGTCTGTGTATACATGGTGAGAGTGTGGTGCGTGTGGAGTGTGTGTGTAGTGTCTGTGTGTATACATGAGTGTGTGTGCTGTGTGTGAATACATGGTGTGGTGTGTGTGTACATGAGTGTGTGTGTGTATACATGGTGTGTGTGGTGTACGTGTGGGGTGTGTGTGTATACATGGTGTGTATTGTCTGTGTGTATACATGGTGAGTGTGTTTTGTGTGTGGTGTCTGTGTGTATACATGGTGTGTGTGTGTATACGGTGTGTGTATAAATGGTGTGTGTATGTATTTGTATACATGGTGTGTGTAATGTGTGTACGTGATAACTGTGTTGTGTGTATGTATACATGGTGAGCGTATGTGTTGTCTGTGTGTATACATGGCGTGTGTTGTGCGTCTGTATGTGTGGTATCTGTGTATACATGGTGTGTGTATACATGGTGAGTGCGTGTGATGTGTATTTATGTGGTAACTGTGGTGTGTGTGTGTGTGTGGCCTGGCGAGGGGGCCCGCGCCTGCCTTGCCTCCTTTCTGGACGCAGGTCCTGCCCTGGCTGGTGGCCGCAGGGCCCTGTGCAGGTGCTCCTGGCTGAGGCAGGAGGGTGACACCAGTGGTGCTATCTTCCTGGGATGTGAGGCTCCACTGCCCTGTTCCTTCCACAGGACGGGCCACCTGGCCGAGGAAACCAGAGCTGTGTGGTGTGTCCTTTGCAGGGGGTCCCGAGCAGGACGCAGCAGAGGCCCCATGCTGGGTCCAGCAGCTGAGCTCCCGGCCCTTCTCCCACACACAGGACTGGGAGGGAGGGCACAGCCTGCCCATGGGGCTGTGCAGAGGGTGGTCTGCGATCCATGGGTGAAGAACCTGTCAGGGCTGAGCAGCCGAGGGCCTCTTTTTCAGATGGCGGGGGCGCTGCCCCCGACACAGGGCTGCTGCCTCTCTCTGCCTCTCCTCTCCCCTTTCTTCCTATTTTGTGTTCCTAAGAAGAAGGGCTCCGCTCTCATCCAACACGAATGAGAGTGCTAAACAATCCTTCCTTTACAAACTCCTCTACCTGGGACTTTCTTAAGCACTTTGTTGTTGCAGCTCTCAATGGGCTTAAGCGTCTGGGTCACACAGAGCTGATTCTGCTAAGTTTCCAGGATGTCAACCACAGAAGCACGCAAACACTGAGCACTGGTCGAGGCCATACTGGACACCAGGTCAGGGAGGGGCTGGGTGCAGAACCTACCCAAGCCAGAGCCTCAGCCTGACTCCCGGAGCTGCGGTGTCCTGGGAAGGCCGTGGTGCTGGGTGAGACGCAGCCTCACAGATGTGGGGGTGGGGTGCAGGAATGGACGGAGAGGAAGCCGAGGCACACCTGCTGGCTGGAGGGTGATGGGCAGCGCAGGGAAGACCCAGTTAAGAGCCGCGGCACCCATCCAGCCACCAAGCACCTGCCTAGAGTCCCCCAGTTACCCCTGCCTCACACCCAGCATGACACGGGGAACTGGCGTCTCAGTAAAGAAAGAATGAGGGCTTGGAGGGCGTGTGACTTGTAGAGATGCCCCCAACTAACAGCTGGGCCTCCTGACAGATGTCCACGGTCCTGCACCACCATCTGGGCACTGGCCCTACCCAGTCCTCGGGAAGGGAAGGTGAGGCTGGGAGCTGAGCCACACCGCCTCACCAGCAGACTCGGAGCGAGGGTCAGCGAGCTGTGGAACCAGAACCAGAAAGGGCAACCACACGGCCACACAGGGCTCACGACGGCTCTGAAGTGGGGAGCTGTGGGACGCACACGTGGGAAGGGCCACCACAGCGCACCCGCCATCCTGCGAGGCCAGGCACAGAATGGGTAAGCAACGTGGGAGAACCACATCCTGGCCCATGCAGCAGCAAGGACACCTACAGCTGGCCCCAGCCACAGCTTCAGTTCATCTAGATGGACACGTGCACACACCACACACACACACGTTTCAAGCCGCCAAATAATCAGAAGATAATGTGTGTGGTGTCAGAGTCTGCAGTCACGAACTTGAATCACGAACCCCAAAAAGAGATCAGAAAAGCGTCTGAGAGGTGCAGAACAGCGCAGCTCTGTCCCGCCGGGCTTCCACACGCCTGGAGTGGTTTCTCTCTCCAGTTGGGAGGAGCTGCAGACCACAGCACTTGTGCCACGGTTATGCCGCGTGCTGCTCTCCCAGGTGCTGAAATAATTCACACAGGAGTGCTGCAAGGAGACAAATCGCCCCACAGGAGGCGCCCGGCACCCCGAGACGGCCCCTCTGCATCCTGCATTGCCCGCACGCCGGGGGCACCCAGTGCCTGGCCACTGCCCCTCCACAGGACCCAGTGCTGACATCTGCCCCTCTGGCTAGGGATGGTACCGGGTGCAGCCCACACTGATGCACAAGCAGCCGGTGCCCTGGAAGCCTCCAGGGTTCACAGGACTTAAGACCATGGGGCTGTGTCCAGGACGACGGGAAGGAGAGGGCAGATGGGTGCAGCACGCAGACCCTGCTGAGCATCGGGTGGCTGGTGCGGGCAGCAGTGGCTCCCGGATAGCAGCTGGGGGGCCAGAAAAGGGGAGGGCTGCCGGGTGTCCAGGCAGGCAAGTGCACTCACACGGATCCATCGGGTGACAGTGCAACCCAGCCTGGCACAGGGGACTGCGCTGTGAGGGGAGAAAGGGACACCCCCAGGAGGGGACAGGAGGAAGGCAGGGAGGGGAGTTCTAACAGCCTCAAGCCCACCCTCACCTCCCCAACTGCCCCAGGTCCCTCCTCTGGTCGCCTCAAAGAGGCTGCCCATCCTGGTGTTCACTCCAGCCAGCCTCAAGCTACGCATGGATCTGACAACTCTGAGGTGTCCTCCATACCTGCCATGTCCGAGGGAGAAGACAGCTGCTCAAGAAGCCTAGTGACAGCTCAGGGTCAAGCAGCCGGCCCATGGCAGGGCTGCCGCCTCCCCCACCAGCAGGGCTGCCCTCCTGAGCCACTGGACCTGACCATCATACAACCCTGTCTCTCGGAGAGGGTTACAGGGACTGTCCCCATTAAATGTGTCCCTACTTGGCCCTAAAACTTAGAATGACATCTTCATGTAGAAGCCAGGAGCCTGGTCTGCTGTCGGATAGTCTAGGCTCTGACTGGTCCCAGCCCAGACACTACCTGTCACCTTCCACACAGCCTCTGAAACCGCACGCCGAGTGTGTGCGTGGGGTATGGGTTTTCTGTGGGCGGTCAACACTGACCAGCTTCTCCAAGAGATAAGCAGCCCTGGCTTCGGCCATCTGGGAGGACAGGAAACTCCATCTGGGGAGGGGGCTCGCCAGCAGGGGGAGGGGCTAAGTGATGAACCCAGTGTCACACGTAACACGACGCTGGGTGCACTCTATAGACGTAGGAGGGCCACAGAGGTCCTGGTAGGAAAATTGCCTGTGAAAAGTTCATCCTTATTTGCCTTATTTTTAGCCTTTCTATCACACTCAATGCCCTTTTAACTAGAAGATCAAAGAATACAGAATACTACCTGATACACAGAAGACAAGAAGGTAGCTCTGCAGAGAAAGGTCAGGCTACGCCTGTCCGCACCACTGCCCCTGAGGGTGGGCACTCAGGTGGGGGTCTGTGCTGGCCCCAGCCCATCCTCTGTCTTGTGAGCACAGGAGCCCGTGGGAGAATGGCCGTGGTGACCGAAAAGAGGGGCTTCCTTTGCTGGTGTGTGCAGGGTGGGGGTCTGTGCTGGCCCCAGCCCATCCTCTGTCTTGTGAACGCAGGAGCCTGCGGGAGAATGGCCGTGGTGTGGGGAAAAGGGGCTTCCTTTGCTGACGTGGGCAGGGTGCTGCGATGTCAAGTGTCACGTGTCCTCTCCGGCCCTAATGCCTTTGAGTTGTGTCAGTGACAATGCCACCATTTGCCCAACGTGGTCGCTGGTCCACAGTGGCCGGGAATCCCCAGGACGGCTCCTGCCTCTCTCCCTCTCCCTCTCCCCCTCCCAGACTATCCTGGGAGCCCGGAGCACAGGCTCTGACAGCTGCTTTGACAATCCAGTTACTAGTTTGAAAATCTTGTCAAGTTCTGGACCAAACCAGGGCTAAAAATAGAAAGACAGTGACAGCCAGCCGGGACAGGGTGGCAGCTGCTGGAGCTGGCCAGCCCGCCAGGAGACAGCCCTGGGAAGGTGACACCTCAATACATCCACCTTGTGAGGAGTCTTTCATGGCACAGGGATGTATACTGTGCTTGTAATTCATTTTTTCTTTTTTCCAAAAAAGGAGTTCTAAAGAGAAAAGCACCTTACAGTGCTGAAAACATGGGCTCGGCATGGAGCGTCCCCATCACACTGCCCTTCCATTTCATCCCTGGGCACACGGCTGAGACTTCTGATCAACACACAGAGGACACTGCACATCCTGGCACAGCCCTTCATTTGTTTCAATCCGTGAAGACTTTCTGTCTTGTGGTATTTGGGGCCACGATGCTGTGGCCACATTATCCCTGGAGGCGCCACTCAGGAAACGCCCAGCGGGCAGCGGGGAAGGACGCCCACTTCCAGAGGCGGCACCCTTGGTCCGGTGCCTATCTACAGGGCAGCAGAGAGGCTCTTCCCACAGCAATCCCGAGTGAAAAGGCCGGGTTTGTCAGGCGGCTTCTGCTCCTAAAGCAGAAATCATGAGGAGTGGGCCGCTGAGAGTGGGGAGGGGAAGAGCGGCCGCGTGGGCTGTGTTTCTGGCATCCCGGACCTTGGGCATGTGTCCCAGAGCAGCCGCCATCACTCCCTGCCTAACAGGGCTGCAGTCTGAAGTCAGACAGTTCTGGGCACACTGCCTGGTAAAGGCAACTGCTACCGGCTCCAGGGTAGGCTGACAGGACAGGCACCACTGGGGTCCCCCAGCCTCCTGAGGGCTTTGGGGAGCAGCCTGGCACCCTGTTGAGTTTGGGGCTGGGAGAGACAGTGTCTGCCCATTGCCAGGCCCATACTAGGGCCTGAGGTTTAAGGAAGGGGGAAAGCTGTGGTCAAAGAGTCATAATTTCAGAGGTGGGGCATTTCCAGGCCATGACAGTGTCCTGCATGTGACAAGTAAAGGCTGCAGCTACGGTCATTCGAGATGAAACCAAGCCAAATGTCAAGACACAGAGCTCAGAGGATGAGGCAGGTCACTCATGGCCCAGAATTGCTCAGCGCATGGCAGGGCCACACCAGGACACTAGGAACAGCTCTCAAAAGCGCAGAGTGTGAGGAGGTGGGCTGGAGGGGGGGATGACAGGAGCACAGGGGACTGATGTGTTCCGGGGACCTGTCTGTTCCTCAACGGGAGGGGGAAGAAGTCACAGCCTGGAGGCAGTGCTGGGGGCCCAGGAGGCCCCAGAGCTCCTCTGCTCCCGCCAGCCACACACCCTCTTCCCGGCCCTTCTCATCCACTCGCAGTCACAGCTACCCACATCTCCTCCTACTCTGCCCACCCTCCCATGCCCAAGGGTGACTTCTGCCGACCTTCAGATCCATAGGCCAGTCCAGTGTCCCCCGACCTCCCACAGGCTCTGTCCACTCCCCGCCTCCACACAGGACTCATCGTCGCCCCTGTCAAGCTGCCCTTGCCCTTGTGGGTCTTCCCTTGATCTCTGGCGACAGCACTCGGCCAGTCACCCGATAAACAAATGCAGACATTGTCCCCAGTTTCTTTCTCCTCCTTCTCTGACCCTGCCCTGTGCCCCCGCCCCCCGCCATTTCAATCTATCACCATACCCTGTGGGTTTAGGCACACCTCCTAGGCGCCCTGCAAACGCACCTGCTTCCTGGCTCACTCCTGGGGGGTGGTATCTGTCATCTCTCGCTTGGATGATGGCCACAGCTCCTCCCTTTTCCCTTGCCCGTCCACCTGCATGACCACCTCCCTACCTCTTTCCCCCAGAACCCACCACCCCCAGGCAGACTGGGCCCCCTTCTCTCACGCGTTCTGCCTACAGGCTCTCCTGGCCCCTGGGTCACCACCCATGCTGTCTCCTCTCCCTGGAGCACCATGGCAGGGGCTGCCAGGCACCACTCAACAGCCATTCAGCCACTCTCTCCCTGCCTTTAGGAACAGAACTTTAATTTTCTTCACGAAGACACAAGCCTTGCTAAAATACTGCATTTCCTAGGCTCCCTTGAAGTCAGATATGGCCACATGACTGAGTTCATGCACGTGAGGTGCATTTGGAAGTAGTGGGTGGAATTCAGGAAAAGCGTATAGAGGTAGCTGTCTTGGCAGGGAAAGGTGCCTTTTATCCTGCTGCTGCCAGGCTGGACTATGGATGCGATGGCTGGAGTTTCAGCAGCCATCTCAGGCCACGAGGTGCCTCTGAGAATGGAAGCCACAGACAGCAGAGAAGAAAGACAGGAAACTGGGTTTCTGAAAGCACTGAGGTTGCCGTTCCAGCCCGGAACTGCCTGCCTCAGACCTCCTTTAATATCAGAATGAAATGGGCTGTGATTTTTTTTCCTTTTCTTGTCTTATTCAGTCAATCCTACTTCCAATTAGCCTGGGTGCTTTTCTCCCACAGCTCTCAGGGTGTCTTGCTTCCAGCAAGCTTCCCGTGACCCACCCTGGCATCCTACGTCTGCCCTGAAGGGTCAGAGATATCTGGACCCCGTCCCTGCCGTGCTGTGCAGCTGCGGCCAACACTGTCTCTCAGAGGCCCCGTGCCCTGGCCTGTAAAATGGGAAAATGCCACCTTTCTCACCATGAGAGTTAAATGAGATGATAAATACAAATGGGCCAAGCACATACAGTAAATACTAGTTCTATCTCATAAGCAAGGAGAGCCACCAAGAGTGGCCACTAAGTGTGGCTCTGGGACTCAAAAGCAACAGACAGCGCAACTGCGAGAGCCTCATGAGGACCAGCTATGTGGGGGGTCGTGGCCAGCCAGAAACTCTCTCGTGAATGTGCCCCTGGGCTGAGGGGTCACCATCCCATGGAAGGGGGAGCAGCTGAGACGCCATGACTGGCCACCGATGCCCGCCAGCCAGAAGCAGGGGAGGAACCCACCTCGGCCTGGGACCCTGAGCTTGCGCTGATCCGGCACGGTGCCCCCAGGGCCCAGGGTGGGGTCCCTGTGGGAGGCTGCGGTGGTTTCTCACCCAGGGAAGGGGAATCCGCCGCGCTGACCCAGTCTGGATTGTGAACCCACTGTTTTGAACACATGACTGAGAGATAACCTCATACTGGTCAACTCGACCTGAGGACAAAGAGGTCTGCTTCCCAACATTAGTGACAATTTATCTCAGAGCACTTAGCCAGGAAGAGACAGGTCTTTGGAATAAAAAGAGAACCATGGAGCCCTAGGACCGGGTTCTAGTCAGATCCACGCAGGAGAGTGGGTGAGGTCCAGGCGGGCCGACGGCCCAGAGGAACCCTCACATGGGCTGCCACCAGCAGAGTAAGGCCTGGACCACAGCCGCACACGCTCCTATGCACAAGGCCCTCTGCAGTGGGCCTTCCTATCTTCGGGAGCTGAGACCCCAGAGGTGACACTGCTGGTCCCATCAGCTTGGAACGCGCAGGTCACCAGGCCGCACTGCCACGTCCACACCACGAAGGGATCCTCCCCTGGGTGACGCTGCTCCTTCCCCACAGGCCGGCATGGTGGCTGTATGCCCTCCGTTCCCAGGGGTCTTCTTCAACCCCAGGGTGGACACAGGGCTGCCAGAAGAGTAAGGTCACTGGTGACCACACAGGTCTGAAAGACCTTCAGGAGAACTGACTCATTGGACCTCCCCGAGCCCCACTGGAAGAAGCCCTGGCTCAGCAGCCAGCACAGCCCAGCGCTCAGGATCCCCGGGGAGGCCCCCTGGAGAGGGGCCACGAGGGAGCCCAGGTACCAGAGCTTCTCCCAGCCATGGACCAAGCCTCCAAGACTACCTTTAAACATGTGGCAATATTGACTTTCAACAAGTTGATTTCATAGATTCACTAGCAAAATGATCTTTTTCCTCGTAATATACATTGTGAAAATTATTCAATTTCCCGAGTTGTTCAAGTCTGCGTTGTCACATTGATTTTTCTGCTGCCTGGGAGGGCAGGAGGAAGGCATGCAGTGGGGCTGCGATCTGGAAAGGTCAGCTCTGCCTGAGTGCGCTGGGAAGCTGCTGGCCTGCCTCACCAGGGAAGGTGGAGAGTACATGGGTGGGCGCCGAGTGTCACACAGAACCCCACACCATGCAGTGTTTAAAAGTGTGTTCAGATCAATCGCCTGGTGAGGCTCTGGGCCCGCACAGCCAGGCTCGCAGGAATCTGCGCGAATCCAGCAGGCCTGGGTCCCTTTCCTTTAAGTGGAGCAGGTTGCTCCCCACACTGCTCACAGGCCCCTCAGAGGCTGAGGGGCCACAGCGGATCCCACGTCCTCTCTTGAGACCCCACGGCCCCAGCATCACGGCAGGAAGAGCAAGGCCGCTGGTTACGCCAGGTGCCTCAGGCAGAAGCACAAGGCCTCTGTGCCAGCCACAGAGCCACATGCACGCCACGTGAGGGCCACAGAGTTCCCATGCAAGGAAGAGAATGGCACCACCGCTCAGCAGGGGGGTAGGGGCGGAGGCTGGTCTCCAGCTATCTGGTCCCAAGGGAGGGTCACATGAACGGGAGCCCTGTGGGTGCAGGGGACGATGCTGGGGGTGGGAGTGGGGCACCTGGTGACGCACAGAGAAGGGCCTGGCCTTCTCAGAAGGGGGCTGGCGAGACCGCGTACTGGCCTTGAGCTGGCGCTGCAGCTCCCTAGCCCGTGCCAGGCTCTTGTGGAGCCGTGGCACACGTGCTTGTGGCCCACAGGTAGGCAAGTCAATGAGCAGTCAGCTTGGCGAGAAGGCCCAGGCACCCACCTGCAGAGGCGGCTCAGCAGAAGCACCGTGGCACAGGGACGCCTGTGCCACCCAGCAAGCCCAGCCACCCAGACCGCCTCAGGTGCTCTGGATGGAAGTGGGATGTCCCCGGAGCAGAGATGGAAGTGCACACGGTGAGTCTTAGGTCGCGTGTTTACTGACTTTTGAGTGTCCAAAAGATGAACTCGGGGACTCACAGGCAGGCTCAAAGCTGCCTGGAGCCCTCGCCACTCCACTGTGAGTACAGCCAGGAGGGCCGCCCACTCCCCAGTGCCCTCCAAATCTGACTCGTGTTTGGTGATATCTGTTTCCCGCTCTGCCTGAATGGGTGTGGCGGTGCCCAGGACCGTGGCTGCCACTGATCTCAGGGGCGTTTACAGCGCACCAGTGACTGTGCCCCATGCCGTATGGGGCCCTTCCTTACCCTTTCCTCATGGATTCTAACAGGCTTGGAGGAACATAGTCCACCCATTTTATAGACAAGAACAGTGAGACCAGAGAGGCTAATCCCGGCCTGTGGCCCATCTGCTCCTGGTGCACAGGCCCCGCCCCACTGCCCCTGAGGAGTCAGTGCTGTAGGGTTTGGTTTCTGCTATGGGAGAGGAGGCCCCTCCTCTCTGAAGGGACTCATCTGAGGCTCTGGAGGGGATTCATACCCCAGAGAGACCAGAGGTGAGGGCTGGGCCAAAGGGCCTGAGGCCTCCCATTAAGTTGGAGGTGACAATCACCCCAGTCCACAATGAGTAAGTCACGTCATCAGGAAACCGTCCCAGGAGGTCATCACATCCTCCAAAGAACAAGCCTCTAAAAGCCCGAGAGCCTCAGCCACCTCGGCCCCACTGCCAGCCCTCCTTCCAGAACCTTCCTCCCTGACTCTCCACTGCGGCTACCTCCTGCAGCCCTGCCGGCTCTGCCTCCTTCCAGCCTCTGTGAGCTCCTGGGACAGGGTTGGCGGCCTCAGTCATGTCTCTTCCCCCCCAGTCTCCACAAAGCTGCCCACCTGGGCAGGGAGCGGGCCCGCCACAACTCTGTCCTGCCCGCCTCCTCCAGCCTTCTCGGCAGCCAGCCTGGCCTGTGCCCGTGGGGGCGGCACGCTATGTACACGGGAGAGCTTTTTCTTCTGAAGAACTAACAATGCAGCCAAGCCCAGGGATAAATACTGTGTGGCATTTTGCTAAATGTCTCATTAAGCTCCTATTTTTAGAAGGTTTTGAAAGCCATTTGAGGGAAATACATGGAGGCCGCACGGGATGCCACGGAGCAGATGCGAGCGTCCATTCCTGCTGCCGCTGGGCCGTGAGCTCACCTCCACAGGCCAGCAGAGCCTGTCCCCCAACCACAACGTACCACAGACACATCTGCGGTCCAGCCCTGCCTGCAGCTCCCGAGGGGACCCCGAGCCATGTGACCCCAGTCCCAGGGGACTGGACCAGCGAGGGGCACCAATCACTCGGCGGCCAGTGACAAATGCCAGCTTCCTTCCTCCACTCCCACACTTACTCTCCCTTATCTCCACCTACTCGCCCACTCACCCACACAGCCTGCATGAAGGGCCACATGGGAAGCTGTGGCCCCCCAGAACCTGCATGAAGGG
>NC_045452.1:29116439-29133542 GCF_002776525.5 Piliocolobus tephrosceles | reverse complement strand
GAAGGGCCACATGGGAAGCTGTGGCCCCCCAGAACCTGCATGAAGGGACACATGGGAAGCTGTGGCCAGGTGGGAGCAGAGCCAGGAGGTGGCAAGGCTGGGTCAGGTATTTGGTCCCTGAAGCACAAGCAGGCACTGCCAGAGAAATCCCCAGGTGAGGGACCCAGGAGAGGAACCCAGGGGAGAGAGGGACCCCAGGAGAGTAACCCTGGGAGAGGAACCCCGGGAGAGGGACCCAGGGGAGAGGAACCCAGCGGGGAGGGACCCCAGGAGAGGAATTCTGGAAGAAGGACCCCAGGAGAGGAACCCTGGGAGAAGAACCCTGGGAAAGGGACCCAGGGGAGAGGAACCCAGCGGGGAGGGACCCCAGGAGAGGAGCCCAAGAGAGAGGGACCCCAGGAAAGGAATCCAGGGAGGAAGGACTCCAGGGAGGGGACTCTGTCCAGGCCCTCGAGACCCCCCCCACTCCAGGTCTCAAGCGATTCTGAGTGGGTGTTTGTTCTCTCAACGAAGATCACCAAACTCTCTTAGGCACATCCTCCTTTTTCGGATTTCTATTTTTAAAATCCAACTGTTCTTTTCTCGTGCCATATGGTTTCTCTTCTCCGCCTCTATTTGTGTTTTCAAATCGTTCGGGTTGTTCTGGAATTCCTCGTCCGGTGGCTGCGGAGGTCCCCTGTGTTGGGAGGTGCCTCTCTGTGACAGGAGTTCCCCAGATGTTGTCACTAGGGCAGGAGCACACCTGCCAGGGGTACTTTATCCACAGGAAACCCATCTGTCCAATGGGATGGTGGCCTCTCGGGGCTTTTTTAAAACTTATTTTGCTTCTGTTGAAATACGCTTCATTTTTCATCAGTTCAGACCAGCTTTGTTTTGTGCTTTGATTCTGGTCTCCACCCCACCCTGAGGCACCTCTGGGGTCAAAGGCCTGTGAGAGCCTCTTCCCTGGCACTGTCCTAGAAGGAAGGAGGAGGCTGGTGGGGAGTTTCCAGCCCTCCCAGGAGCAGCACAACCCCACAGATTAGAGGGCTCCAGCTTCACACCGAGCCCTCAGTGGCCTCCGCTTCCCACCCTTCCCTAGGCTGGGCCTCCGGCCTCTGCCCAGGACCGACACAGTCTAGCTCCCCCCTGGCTCTGAGTCCCATTCTCCCTTCTGGCCGCTGGGCACGGCTCCCTGCTGACAGTGCAGCCAGGCCACCTGTGCTCACCGCTGGGTCCGCTCCTGCCCTTAAGTACAGACCAGGAGCGCTGTGGTGGGGCTAATCCTAGCCTAGCCCTGTCCCACCACATCAGAACTGCCAGAAACCGCAAATGCTCCATGTGCGACCCACGTATGGATGGAGGAAGGCCAGGTGCAGCCCGGAAGGAAAGAGCAGGGCGCACCTGTGCCCCAAGGCCTCTCTGAGGGTACTATGCATGATCCCTAGGTCCTCACAATGCCCCGGGAGATGGGTGCAGAGCGTGTGTTTGTTGGAGGACCGCAGCCCCCCAGGTAGCCCTCTGACAGACCACCACGTGCTATATACCAGGTCGGCAGCAGGATCCACTCAAGATCAAGTCAGCAAAACACGCCCACTTGAGGCTTTACACATCTATTATTAAAAGGTAACAGGAGTCACAGAAACGGTTTTTACAAGAACAAAACGCCTTTTACAGGGAGGAATATTTAATCTCTGGCATTGCCTGTGCTTGGCAACTGATTATAGCAAAAGCAGACCAACTCCCGAGTTGGTTTCGTGTTGCTCCTTAGTCCTCTGCAGATGGCAGAGCCCTCCCTGTCTCCCTGTCGGCCCCAGGATGGACAGTGCCCGCTGCCTGCCGAGGCCCGGCCTGGCTGGAGCCGCTGCTCCTCCCTCGCCCTTCCAGACTCAGGCTGGGCAGCCGGCCGCCTTCCTTCCCCACAGCGGCCCTTCCCTCTCACCTAACGCTGTGTCTTCCCACTCTCCCCAGCCCTGTCAGTGCAATCTCCATGTAACTGCCACTCTCACGGGCCAGCTGCTGGGCTGTGGTATTTTTCGAATGAACGGGTGAATGAATGAATGAATGAATGTGTGTCATCCGAAAGGGTGGAGGCCTCCGGGTGGGCAGACAGCCTTCTCCTAGCCCCTTGACCTGTGACAGACCCGCCTCTGGAGCTAGACGACAGAGGGAACAAGGTCTGTGGGAAGATCCCCCAGCCCTGGTGTCCCATCCTCCACAGATGAGGAGACCTCCTGCGTCCCGGCAGGCAAAGCCCTCCCACTGCCTTATCAAGAGCGGGCCACCGAGTCACAGACCACGTATCAGGAAGAACCATCTCGCTGCCTGTCCTGTAACACAGTCTAAATCAATTCTTGCAGCCCGGTCTGAAAGCTAATCTAATTTGATTATCTCTGAATGATTACAGAGTGGCATCGGTGCCGGCTGCCTAGGGTGGAGATTAAGTTGTGCCATGGGTGGGGAGGACATTAGAGATAACAGTTGCCAACGCTCTCTTGGCCTGGCCCAAAGGAGCCACAGGCCTAGGCTTTCTCTCTTCGGGAATAAAGCTTATAGATTTTTTTCTAACGTCTCTTCTGCTGTCTCTTCATCAATTCTATCTAGCAACTGTAATCAAAGGCTTCAACCTGATGGCAGGATTCTGAGCTGGGGAAAGACAGAGTTCATCAGCCCTTTTAACAATTCCACTCAAGGACTAGCGTGAACGGGTTTGGAGATTATCAGGAAAGCCAGCAGCACGAGAACGAGAGAAGCCCTGGGTGAAAGGGACAGCACGGAGCAGGCCAGCAATCCAGTACATCCTCGTGCCGCAGCCCCCGGTCAACCCCTGCTTTAAGGGACAGCACGGAGCAGGCCAGCAATCCAGCGCGTCCCCATGCCGCGGCCCCCTGGTCAACCCCTACTTTTTGGATGATCCACTCCGCTGACTCTCAAACGGGCTGAGGCCGACCCAGGCTGTGTAGGCCGTGAAGGTTACACGATGTGGGAACCTTCTTTTAGAAAGAAAAAGAACATGAGATATGAGTTCAAAACTGGCAGTGCAGGTAGGTGCTTACTTAGAAAAAAATCAGAACTATGAAACGTAAAAGCTGGCAAATACCATAAACATAAAAAATTCTAAAACAAGAACACCTCTCCAAATGAACTGCCTGCCAGGCCTCTATGACAGCCCTTTCCCTGCCTTTTGGCTGCATATTCTTTCATTACCTCTTCATATGACGATGCTTTTGTAATATCATGTCTTAAAGGCAATTCAATCTTGCACACTAGCGACCCTTAGTCAATGATTCTCGATTGGGGCATTTCTGGTTGTCACCACACCTGTGATGACAGTCCAAGGGGTCAAAGGTGCTGGCTAAGAAGGACTCTGGGCCGAGGACCTCTCCACTCAGGGTCCTCCTTCCACAGAGCAGCTGCCCTCTTGACTTCCTGCAACACCAGCTAGATGGCCCACTCTCTGAGAAAAGAGCCCTGGCAGTCACCTGGGCATGTAAAGGACGATGCCGAACCTCTCCACAGAGGAACCAGCACCTTCCCAATCCGCCTGGGCCAACCTTTGGCAGAAGACACAGGCAGGGATCCAGGGCTAGGTCACCCACCTGCCCCAGATGTAAACAGGTGTTAACAGCGGCCCTGCCCTTGCCAGGCTGCTGTGAGAATAAGGTGAGATGCACAGGAAAACGCTGCGGCTGGCACGTGGTACGTGCTTATTAATGTCTGCCACCATCACCAAGGTAGTTCCAATTTAAATCAACATCTACGTGGCTCTGGTCCAGGGGCACCAAACAGCTCAGCCGCCTCCAGACCCCAAGACCCAGGATCTCAGCCAGCAGGCACCTTCACGGGCTGCATCCAGTCCCACCAGTGCTGACTGGAGATAGTAACACCGACGCACCCCCAGGTGGTGGGCACTGACTCTGGAGAGCCCCTGAGTGTGCCCTGAGTGCATGCACGTGTGTGTGCGTGTATACTGTGTGCACGCCAGGCAGACAGGGGTGCAGTAAGCACAGGGGCCAAGGAGGGACGCTGGTGCAGTCACAAAGATTGCCTTGCGTGGCATCCCAAGGCCTCAGAGCCCCCCAGGGTGGGGCTGGTGGGTTCTGGAGTACGGTAGAAGTGGTCTCACTTCATCTTTATGCTGCAGCCTGTGCCAGAAAAGGGCCCTTTCCAAACACAAAGGACCTTTTGGGATGGATGCTGTCCTCTGGGAGAGGAGCTCTGGAAAGGGCAACGGGCGGCTGCAGCCACTAGAAACCCGCAGGTCCTCACAGGTCTTGGCAGTCCAAGGGCACGGCTCTGACAGTGATGAGAAGTGAGCACAGTAGCTCAGGAGGGGTGTGTGTGGCAGAGAGTCCTTTCTCTAAAGAGACAGTGATATTTTGAGACATCCTTTCCCTAGTGTTTGGGAACGGTTTGCCTCCCATGTCTTCAGGTCCAGGATCCCATGACACTGTCCAGGGACATCGGGCTGAACCAAGGGTGTGGAGTGCTGGAGGAGGGGCCTTTGGACATCACAAACTAAAGGCTTGATTCAGAGTGTGGCCAGGCACCACGGCCAGCCCAGCAAGACACAGGATGCTAGAGGAGACGGAGGCAGCAGGTCCGCCGTAAGTGCACACCTCTCCACATGTTTCCGGCATCCTGTCTCTGCAGGCGAAGTGGAGGGCTGCAGTTGTCAACCTTCACCCCCAGACCCAGCCCTCCTCGTGCACCCCTGGCAACTCCAGGGACCAATGCTCAAACAGCTGCCACTGACGGGACCTCTGAGCATCAACAGCTCAGCTGGGTACACGCGGTGCGTGCAGAGCTGCTAGGCACCCGTCAGAGAGCTTAGGGTCAGCTGGGTACACGTGGTGCAAGCAGGGCTGCTGGGTGCCCGTCAGAGAGCTCAGGGGACCCTGCAGCCAGGGTTGCCCACTGGAAAGAACTCTGCATTTCCCAGGACCCAGCTTCTGTTGTTCAGTCACAGGCTTTCCGCACGTCAGGCAGTGCCTAAGTATCATTCCAGGGGAGCACCATTCCCCAGGTGTAGGGCCACTGCACTGATGGTGGTACTCTAAACGTACGCTTATTCCTGAAGCGGTTCAAAACTCATTAGCTAGCTGGCACAGCATGGCTTTTACTTCCTAGTTCCAGTAAAATCCTGGCTGTAAATCCTCTGCTGTTAGGACACCTTTTCTTTCTTTTCAGGAATATTAAAGGGTCACTGCCAAGTACTCAGGCCACAGATTTATAGAGTTACCGGTAAAAAGTTGCTGTCAGGTCTCCATCGATTTGTAGACCTCAGAGTCTACACTCTGAGCTCCACTGAGGCTGGCTCAAACTCAGAAGGGCAGAGGTGGGGACAGGGGTGGCTCCAGGGTACCGATTCACCTGGATGGTTCCCCTTCTGGGAGAGAGAGGAGGGGTTTCCAGGAGAAAAGGTCCCTTTGAGGCCAAGGCTTAGGTGGGGCACCCTCTTCTCAGCACCTTCCTCTGGGGAGTTGGGTGGTTCTTAATGTCTCCACCAGGTAGTCACCTTCAAGGCCTGTGCATGATTCCAGCAGGCCCTCACAGGGACCAGAGTCTGCCTCCCCTGAGGGCAAAGGCTCAGAACTCCACAGAGATTGACTGAGAGTAACAGAGTATGTGCACAAACAAATGCTGAATGGTGGGTGGTTGGGTGGATGGGTGGATGGATGGGTAGGTGGATGGGAGGGTAGAAGGATGGATGGATGAGTGGGTGGGTGGGTGGATATATGGATGGGGATGGGTAGATGGATGGGGGATGGGCAGATGGATGGGGGTGGGTGGCTAGATGGATGGATGGATGCATGGATGTGTGGATGGAAGGCTGGTGAATGGATGGATGTGCAGATGGATGGACAGATGGGTGGGTAGGTGGATGGATGGATAGGTGGATGGATGGCGGGTGAATGGATGGGTGGGTTGGTGGGTAGATGGATGGATGAATGGATGGGTGGGTGGATGGATGGATAGGTAGATGGATGGTGGGTGAATGGACGGGTGGGTGGGTCGGTAGATGAATGGGTGGGTGGGTGGGCGGGTAGATGGATGGATGAGTGGGTGGGTGGCTAGATGGATGGCTGAATGGGTGAGTGGGTGGGTGGGGGTGTGTGTGCGGGGATGGATGGGAAAGTAAACAGCTTCTAGGGTAGGCTTGAAAGTAGGCTCCACAGTTCCCATCTTCCTACTGGGAACATGGAGGGAGCTAGTCCTATGAGGAGCTGACCTTGGCAAAAAGTCACAGGGGCCAGAGCTGTGGCAGATGTGGGAAGAATTCTCAGTGCCTACTGGTGGGCCCAGCACATAGGAGGCTGATGTTGTTTATGTTCAATTAGCACCAGTACTGATAAAATTGATCCATAAAAATCCAAACACATTTCACGCCAGATAACCATTTGGTAGAACAGAAATTTCAGCCACACTCAGAATATTATCCAGCTAAGCTCTATTTTGGAACCAGTGGAATTTGATATAAAAAAAAAAAACTGTAGCATTTAAGGTATTAGCCAAGTCATTTCCTTCCTTATTCTCTCCCTCCTTCTCTCTCTTCCCTTCTTCCTTCTTCCCTCCTTTCTAGGAAAACACTACAAGCAACGTAGGAAAGAGCAGGCACGTGGCACAAACCAGCATATGGCTCAAATTCCATTTCTTTACAGAATCATGGTGCCTGCTTCAGAGTGAGGTGGCTGGGAGGGCCTTCCCGAAGGCATGGAAGAAAATCAGGGCAGTGGATGAAGCTGAGAGTCCAGGCATGGAGTCGGCTGCCCTGAGTTCAGCTCACAGTGCCACATACCAGCTGCGTGGCTCCAGTCAGGTTCATCTCTGATCTGGGGACAACCGCCCTCTGTGGGAGAGCTGGCCCGAGGATTATAAATGTGTGCGTAAGGGGAAGGCAAAAAGCATGGGGGCAACTCTCAGGACTACCGATGGGAACCTATCTGCTTCCAGGACTGGGTGAGGAAGGACAGAGTGGCCTGATCAAGGCTGTAGGCTAAAATGTTGGCCATGTCCCCACCCAAATCTCATCTTGAATTGTACCCACAATCCCCACGTGTCATGGGAGGGGCCTGGTGGGAGGTAACTGAATCATGGAGGTGGGTTTTTCCCATGCTGTTCTCGTGATAGTAAGTCTCACGAGATCTGATAGTTTTATAAAGGGCAGTTCCCCTGCACACGCTCTCTTGCCTGCCACCATGTAATATGTGACTTTGCTTCTCCTTCACCTTCCTCCATGATTGTGAGGCCTCCCCAGCCATAAGGAATTGTGAGTCCATTAAACCTCTTTTTCTTTATAAATTACCCAGACTCGGGTATTTCTTTATAGCAGTACGAAAATGGACTAATATACACACTAACAAGCCACAGCAGTCCTAAAGCCAGGGCTCTGGAGTCTGTATGCCAGACCCCTCCAACTCCAGCACCTGCCCAGGGCTGTGTGCTGCCAACTGTGGGAGGCAGGTTGTTTTGGGGTAGGCAGCAAGTTGCACTTTGTGATAAGCCGCACCAGCACGGGGAATGCTCACAGGGCTGCAGAAGCCAGAGCAGCAATCGGGCCCCAGGGACAGCCCCCAGGCCCAAGCCACCAGGGCCAGGCTTCCAGGGCCTGCAGAAGGAGTGAAGGCAGGGGCAGGCATCCCCTGCAGGCCCGGCTGGCTGCCAAACAAGGCCAGCTTCCGGATAAACAAGGCTTGTCTCCTGAAATGGGCGCCACACAGCAGCATTTTCACAACCGATGAGATGTATTTTAAAATAAGCAGAGCAGCCTGGGCCACCGAGAAGAATAGACAGACTCAGCGCGCGCACATTCAGAGCCCGATCAGTGCGACGTTTTCAATCGATTTCTAAATACCCACAGCTCAATTTTTGCTCAACATTAGGTCTGTGGCTCCCAGTGAGGAGAAATCACTTCAAAAATTGCGGGGTTTCACTGTGGGTGTCACCACTGCTCCTAGCTACACATCTCCAAAGTGACAGAGGTGTCATCTGATAATGATTATAAAAAGATATGAATGAATCAGGGAGTGCAGACAAGACCACAGCTTGACATTTCAGAATGGGACCCTAATCAAGACTGACAGTGTAACAGGAGCAGTTACATGATACGGACGTCGCAACAGGTCCACAGGCTGGTTCTCACGGACCGGCAGGAATTGAGTTTATTACAATAGGATTATCTGGAGGCATAAGCAGGACGGTGAGGCAGTGAGAGTGGGGCTTCTCCCACCGCCACTCTTGAACACAAACTTGGGTCTTAGCGAGCACAGCTCAGCCCAGGTGCCCTGGGCAGACACTAACAACCTCCCCGGCCAGGATACCGCACCTCCTTCTAAGTGGCTGGAAGCAGGGGGCTTGGAAGGTGAGTGTCCTAGGCTCACCCAGGAGTGGTGGTCCCTCTCCTGTCCCAGCAGGCCACCCTCGAGCAGCCTCTCATGAGAACAGGAGGGGGAGCTGACCCAAAGCCCCCTGGAAATGCTACGCTCAATGTACAGGAGGGAACGCAGGAGCTAGGTGGAGACCAGAGCCCCTTTGAGGCTGCCCCAACCAGCCCCTGACAATGCAGACCCTGGGCCTACCCAGCCGGGAGCCCTCCACGGCTCATGTTTGGGTGAACACCTGTCTCCAGGTGTGCACCTGCTAAGGGGCCCTGGGAGGTGCAGCCACGTCAGCACCTGTGGCTTGTGCCAGTGGTGTCCTCTGAGGTACTTTCTTGGCAACTGGGCCCCAGACACACAGTTCCGTGGGGGTGACTGGAACCAAGGGCCTGTCTTTGGCGGCCTCTGTGTTCTGTGCCTGACTGGTCGCTGCAGGAGCGGAATGGTGACTGAAGCACATAAATAAAGCAATAAAGCACATGACGTCACCCTCCTGCAGAGGCTCAAGGTGGGACTCACAAGGGCTTTGGCCGAGCCGAAAGGCCTGAATCCAGGCTGGGCCCCCAGGGGAGATGGCTGCAGGCCGAGAGCTGGCCTCCTGGTATTCTGGGTTTCTGCCACATAACGTGCTACAGCTCAAACATTTGCATTTTCCCCACTCCATCAGCTGAAATCCTCATGCCAAAGTGGTGGTATTAGGAAGCGGGGTCTTTGGGAAGTGACTGGCCACGAGTGGGAGCCCTCGGGGACAGGATTGGTTCCTCTATGAAGGAGACGCCGAAAGGCCCCTCCCCATTCCGCCGTGTGAGGACATGGCAGAGCGTGCTGTCTACGAACCAGAAGCAGGCCCTCACCAGATGCCAGGTCTGCCGGTGCCTTGATTATGGCCTCCCGGCCCCTAGAACTGAGAAGTAAATGTCCGCTGTTTCTAAGCCCACCATCTATGCTATTTTGTTATACCAGCCCAGAGAGACTAAGATGCTTGTCAATTGCAAAGCATGCAGAATTGGCAAATACCCTAAGACCCACCCAGGGGGCTCTGCGAGGACGGACTTTGCCAAAACCTGCCTCCTGCAGCTCAGGGGAGGGAAGAGGCAAAGTTAACTAGGGAGGGTGGCTGGGAAGCCGGGGATGCATGGTGCCTGCACTTCTCCAGAAGTGCTGCTCGCCTCTCCCCAGCCTGCAGGTCATCACTGTCCACTGCCCTCCCTGTTCCCCGGAGGCCGAGAGCGCCTTGGGGTGGGATCTGTGCGTCCTACTGCTCACCCCTCCCCAGCCCGCCGGTCATCACTGTCCACTGCCCGCCCTGTCCCCCGGAGGCCAAGAGGACCTTGGGGTGGGGTCTGTGCATCCTTAGCTGGTGGCACAGAGCACACTGCAAAGGGGCTGGTGCACAGATGCTGTCGCTTTTATAAACGGTAGCTCTGGCCACTTCTTCCTCAACAAAGTGATGGGCTATGAGACAGCTGTGAGGTGCCGCTACCTGGACAATCTCACGAGGACTGTGGCTCACAAGGTATCCCCATGGGTGCCGGAGCCTCTGGACGCCTGGGGGACTAGGAATCCTATTAGGTGACAGTGGTACTGATGATGACACGCCACAGAGCACCTGTGTTTCCTCAGCATTTGCAACAACCCTAAGAGCGGGGGAGGGGGTGCCAGTAACATCACACAGACGGAGATGCTGAGCCCTGAGGAGGGAGGCAAAGGCAGGGCCAGCCCCTTTCAGAGACGCAAACTTCCTGTCTGAGAAGGTTCCCTTCCCACTCCCCACTGGAGGGACCCCACACTCCTCACTCCAACCTCATGGGAGGCCCATTTTCATGACGATTTTCCCACTTACACCCCCGCTTCTTCCCCAGTGGTAAGCAGCCAAGAAGGTATCGCCTGCTTCAGGGGCCAGGCTTGGGTGTGGCTCAGTGTGGCTGGTGAAGGTGGCTAGGCAGGCCTGCAGGGACAGTGGTGGAGAGGCTGCTGGGGGCAGGGGCAGCTTCAGGGCGCCAAGGGGCACAGAATGTGGGGCTTCAGGCAGAGGCATCCAGCATCCCTGAAGTCAGGGAGGCCTGGGAAAGCTGCCCCAAGGGAGAAGGAAAGCAGAGGTGCAGGGGGTGCAAGGGGTCCTCAGCTCCTCACTAAGGGGCAGTACATGTCCCCTTTGTGCAGTGAGGGGGCAGTGACAACAGGGCCAGGATGTCACCATGCTCCAGCGTCCACTCTGCCTGAATCCCACCACCCCCTCCAGCCTCGGTGAGAATCAGACACGCTAAATCAGAGAAGAGCAAATATTTTTTCTTTGCATGAGGAATTAAAAGATCAATGCAACTTCTCCTGTGTGCTTTATCTCAAAAAACAAACACCCCAAAGTTGAACTGAGAAATCCTATCATGTTTGCCCTGAAAATCCTCAAACTAATTAGGGTAACGAAATGAACACACCGTACAGATCCAGGGCTTCCTGGACTGGAAGTGGGTCACAAGGCGGCACGAAGACCTCATCAAGTGCTTCCACTTTCTTCCATTTTAGCTTATTTTCCTTTTTTCTATGCCTGCGCCAAGTGAAGATGTAGCCAGGGCCCAGGGCCAGGTTTGCTCACACTCGCCACCGGCACAGCACGGGCTGGCGACACCCACAGCGCCGGGACGACTGGGAGGAAACCTGCCATGAGACGTGACACCGGGACAGGTCTGGGGGCTCTGGAGAGGGGGCAAGTGCACGTCTTGCCACCACCCCACCTACGCAACAGGGTGCAAGAGGGGTCCCGATGAGGCAGCTCCCGCTCTGAGGGCCACAGGTGTCCTGGGGGCATGAGCAGTGATGTCCACCGCCCCTGCTCACCTTAGCAGTCCTGGTCCCACGGGGCACGCACAAGCTCAGGGTGGGTGGGTGCTGAAAGGCCACTCAGAACTCCCAGGGATGAGGGGGCTCAAGCTCAGGACCCTCGATTGCCCAGGCTCTTGGTGCCACATGGCCCAGGGCTGGTTCCGAGGAACTGGGTCCACAGCCTCACCTCCCAGTCCCCCTGCCCAGGTCTGTCCATCACTGAAACAAGCCTCCCCCAGCAAGGCTGGACGCCGGGGCGTTTCACACCCCATCTTTACACTGTTCTTCAACACACAAACTGGGGACAATCAACCTACTCCTTCCAATATCCTACAGCTTTGGTGGAAGCGTGGAGCTGGTCGTTGTAGGAGAGACCACCCAGGTGGGTGGGAGCCAGGCCCAGGAGCTCGAGGTTGTGGGGAGAATGGCTGAATCCTGGGGCCAACGCCAAGTAGCCAAGTCCACCAAAGGGGCTGTGGGGACCTGGGGCGGGGGCCAGGACCCTCACTGCTCCTAGGAGGCTGAAGAGGGCAGGTGGGCAGGCAGTGGGCAAGGGTCCCCACCACAGTCGGCACTGGGAGGCCCCAGGGGATGTGGTAGAGACAGCCTGGGCCCTGACCCCCGTCTCCAAGGCCTTCCACCACCACACCACGCTTCCCCTCCGTACGTGAGGTTCTAGGAACCTCAGCCACTCACTCCTCTCCTTTCCCACTGCCTTCTCCATGGAATCTGCCAACTCCTACCCGAGCAACTAGCACTGCCTCCTCAACCGGTGTCCCTGGCCCACCTCCTCAGCCAGAGCAACCTCACCACGTGTGTCCGGGTGATCCTGGCACGTGGCGCATGGTCAGTGAACAAGCGCTGGGCGAATGAACACAGCGCTCCACACATGCCCTGCCTAGAACTTTTTTGTCACTTCCTCTCAACTCTCACTCCTTCAACAAGTACCAACCTAGGCAAAAGGATCTCTGGGCAATTTAGAAGCCAAAGTACTGCAGAGTCACCCCAACTCCTCCCCACCATGGCTACCAGCCCTGTGGGACCAGCCTCAAGGCTCCTCATCCTTGCCTTGGGCCATGCCCCACTACCACCATCAACCCGGGGCCTGGCTCTGGCACCTGTCCCGGAGTGGAACTCTCTGCAGGGCCCAAGGTGCCAGGCGTTGACCACCCCGCATCTCCCCCAACCCTGATCGCTACCTTCTGGCAAGAACCCCAGGCTGTGTGAACCCCAGGCTGTGTGAACCCCAGATTGCGTGAACCCCAGGCGGTGTGACCCCCAGATTGTGTGAACCCCAGGCTGTGTGAACCCCAGGCTGTGCTCGTCTTTATTTTCTGGTTCACTCTCACTCCATCCTCCCTGCCAGGACTGCAATGCCTGAGACCTCCAGGCCCAGAGTGTCACCTGGTCCAGGACATGCGCAGAAATCAGCGAAGGAGGAAATGGACCCACCGCAGACCCTCAGCAAGGGTCTGTGGGATTAACTGGGATGACAGGAAACAGTGCTGAGCCCTGCGCCGGCCTGCCAGGAGGTTCTGGGAAGGCCGGCTGTCCACAGGTGGGCTCTGCACTACTCTTGTCAGGGAAGAGGCCCCATCCTGCTCATTCCTGAGGAAGACACTCAACAGCAGAGCCACAGCCAGTGTCCCCTTCCCAGCTGGGGCCTGGGGTCTGAGTCTGGCCACAGGTGCAGGATGGGTCCCGATGAGGCTGGCTGAGGTCTGAGGGAGCGGGTAAGGGGCCAGCCCTTCGGGCATGGGGTGGGGGGGGCAAAGGCACCGCCCAGGCTGGAATAAGCCAAGGCTCCAGGAAGAGTTGGGCACGGAAACTGTATCAGCCTCCCCTGTGGTGCCATGTGCCCTGCCAGGCAGAGGACCCTGGAGGCTGTCTCCCTGCTGAAGCCCATCTAAAGTTAGGGGTGCTCGGTTCTCACATCAGAAACCCAGGATGTGAGCAGAAAGGATGGCAGCCGCACAGCACAAGGAATTCTTTCTGCAAACAAAGTCCAGGGGTGTGATAGTGAAGCTGGCTGACCCCAGGTTTGAAAACAGGATGCAGCCTTGTGGGGGGGGGGGGGTCCACAAGACACTCCCAGGCTGCCAGGTGCTTTTTGATTCCTCTAACGCCCAAGGTTTATATAAAAAGCTCAGGCACTCTCAGCCCTAGCCGCACACAAAAGTGACTCTGTCTCTCTAAGTTTCGCTGCCTGTAAACATTGGCAGGTCCAGCCCTGAGTGAGGCCTGTCCTGGCCAGGAGCTGGTGAGGGGCAGTGGGCTACCAGCCAGTGGTGCTCCAGCAGAACCCACCTTCCTCCTGCCCCGGCCCGGCCCACCCTCAGGCCGGCGTCATTGATTTCCATACTAGGTTCTTTCAGGTGTCCTGAAAAGGCTGCAAAGTGGGAAACCTGACAGCTGAGAGGGAGACATTTTAATAAGACCCAGGATGTAATCACATTTCTTCAGGGACTGAGCGGATGAGTTTCTCCAAGTTTATCTGCCTTAGATATCAAACACCACTAATGAGATAATAAGGGCTTTTCAATTAATGATTTGAACGGGAGTATAATTTTTTTTCTTTAATGGCAAAACTAATTCACAGGCAGAAACGTGCAAAGGGAGAGACACCAGCAAAGTCCCCTGCCCTCCGCCCCACAGGCAGGCAGCTTTCTTATGAAGGAGGCAGGGGCAGGGCACCTTCTCGAATAACAAGAGGACACAGGGGACCTGCTTCAGGCCCACGAGAAAGGGTATTAAGTCCTGAGGTTGAAATGCCAATCTTCACCCAGTCGAGATAAATTCTACTCTGGAAGAAAGGGAGAGAGGGAAAGAGAGACAGCCTACGGAAGGACATTTGGAGCTCACGAGGATGCTGGGGCCATACTGATCATGCTGCCAGCCTGAAGCCACTGCTGGATCAATGAAGTATTGGCATGATGCATGGCAAAGCTGCCTCGCGCAGGCAGGGGCCACACCACAAGTGTCACCGCCGAAGCTCCATGACCCTCCCATTTCCTGACAGCCAGCAAGTGAGAGCTCCAGCCACAGGTTCCAGGAGCCGCTGGTAAGTCCCAACCAGAAGAGACCTGCCAAGTTCCCACAGGGGACAGATGAGAGTCCTAAAAACCAATGTCGAAAAGCCACAGTCCCATCTCAAGTAGTTTGTCAACTCCGCTGCCCAGCTGGAATCACCCGGAATTTCACAAAGGCATCTGGGAGTGAAAATCAAAACCAGCACCCACAGGCGGCCCTTCCACGTGGGGCTGGCAAATCCTCGGAATCAGCCTCCCGCTCTGGTGCTGGGGCCGCCTCCACAGGGCTGCCTCATGTTCCTCTCAGTCCTTGTCCCCAATAGTTTAGAGGCTCCACCCCAAGCATATTAAAACGCAGCCAGACTCCACACTAAGTCTATTTCTCCTTATAAAAACATGAAAGATCTGTATAGCTTTGCTTCAAAATTTTTCAGCTGCAAGTAATTCATTTAACTTAAAACTGGCTGTGGTTTCTAAGATGTCCCTGTGCACACTTGGGAACCGCTGAGAAGTGACAAATTCTAGGCCACAATTTATGTTCAAATGTCATCAACTTTACATGAATACAAAGTTGAACACTTAATTAAGTGGATAGGCTGTTATATTTTATAGGCGTCACCTAAACATTTGCCTACTTCGATTTTTGGAGTTCGTTATTTTCCATATTCCAAAGAGCACACCTGGCTCCCTGAGACGGTGGTGGCCGCCCTGTCCTGAGCTCACGTCCCAGCGAGCCCTGCAGTGAAGCTGAAATCTCCAAATGAACCCCATGTCCACCCCAGGCAGTTCAAGGCCTTGGTTGGAACTGAAGTGCAATGGCTTGGTTTGAGTTATGTTCAAAGGTGCCATTTCTGCGGACACTTGGGGGTTTCCCGCATCCCCGGCCAGCTGCCTGCCTTCAAGCCAACGCAACGGGGGAGTAGGAGCCTGCACCTCCCAACCTGCTGTACAAGGCGGGGCCATCGCCGCCTCCCCCGGGACATGGTGCAGCAACCGTGGCAGACAATGACAGGCCGGGAGCTGGGACAGGACTCCCAACACGGCCAGGGACATGGCGCAGCAACCGTGGCAGACAATGACAGGCCGGGAGCCGGGACAGGACTCCCAGCACGGCCAGGGAAGAGGAAGAAAGGCCACTCGCACTGGGGAGAAGCAGGACGCAGGCAAGGAGGAGGCTCATGTCCTGCGGGTTCGGAGGCGCAAGTCAGTTTGGTTGCAGGCCAGGGAGAGCAGGGCGGGGCGGTGCAGGGACAAAGGCCAGGCAGGTAAGCAGCCAGGGGGCAGGGGGCACGTGCCCACGGTCCCACGGCAGGGCTGGCCGCTGAAGGGCTGCAGGCAGGGGCATGAGGGGATCAAGCGTACATTCTAGAAAGCTCTCTCTGGCTGCATTCTGACAGGCGGATCAGAAGAAAGCAGGAGTGGGGGCAGGCAGAGCCAGCTCCTGTGACAGTCCCAGAAGAACGGGGTGGCACTGGGCCAGAAGAGGGTTCAGGAACATGGGGGGCAACCGCTAGCCCTGACGACCAAGACTCGAGGGGAATCCAGGCAGACCCCATCTCTTCGGACACCAAATGGGAGCTCCTAAAGGTGGGGTGGGGGCTGCGGTGTCTCCCAGCTGGTTTGGTCACAGCCCTCAAGGATGTATGTGCAGAAACTGAGGGAGGCGCGAAGAAACTGGCAGCACCCTGAACCCCTGCCACGCCACCATTACGGTACTTTAGCAAAGTATCAGTCTGAAATGAATTGGGAGAAAATCTAAACTGGCCTTCCGCACAGAGAGTTTGGGAGGTGCTGCCACGAACTCGAGTGGCCCCACAGACAGGCTGGGCTAAGCCCCAAGCGCAGTTGGGCTCAGACAGGGCGGGCGCCCCGGGACTGTGCACTCCCTTCTGGCTCCCACGTGGGATTGCTCTCAAGGAGGCTGCAGACCCCAGGGGCCTCTGCGAGAGCCGAGGTCACAGTGCACCGACGGGCAGATGCTCTCCCTTCTGTGAGAAGGGGCCTGTGGCTGCAGAGCGAGGCAAGACGACCAATGCCAGGCTCCAACCCCCACTGTCAGCAGGGATGGCCCTGACATGCTCCTGCTTCCCCAGGCGGCAGGGCCCCATCGCATGGGCAGAGGCCATCTACTCTCCTTGCTCCAGCAGCAGGGGCAGAGGCTGGATTTTCACCCCCACATGGAGTCACAGATCACATGGAGCCCACAGGGGCCGCCTTCCCCGACGGCAGTGGAAGAGCCAGCTGGCCGCAGGTGCAGGCAAGAGCCTCTCAAACGAAGACTCTCATGCAATAATGAAAGCCCAGGAGGCCTACGTCAAAAGAAATCCAGGCTGGGCGCGGTGGTGGCTCACGCCTGTAATCCCGGCACTCTGGGGAGCCGAGGCAGGTGGATCACCTGAGGTCAGGGGTTCGAGACCAGCCTGGCCAACATGGCAAAACCCCATCTCTACTAAAAATATTTTACAAAATCAGCTGGGCATGGTAGCACACACCTGTAATCCCAGCTACTGGAGAGGCTGAGGCAGGAGAATCACTTGAACCCGGTAGGCAGAGGTTGCAGTGTGCCAAGATCGCATCAGTGCACTTCAGCCTGGGCAACAGAGTGAGACTCTGTATCAAAAAAAAAAGAAAGAAAGAAAGAAAAAAAAAAAACTACAAAAAAGAAAAAATATCGAAGCCAGTTCCACATGAGGCAAGGAGTAGTTTTCTTTATCACTAACCAAGAACTTTCCATTTGCAAAGACAGAAAGGGTTTGTTTTCCAGGGATCAAAAAAGACCAGGATTAATTTTTCCCCTGCCTGGTTTCCTGAGACCCCGAGAGTGGGTGGGTGTGTGTGCACATGTGTGTATGTATGTACTGTGTGTATTGTGTGCACCCGTGCCTATGCGTGCACAC
>NC_045452.1:29107143-29116429 GCF_002776525.5 Piliocolobus tephrosceles | reverse complement strand
TATGTACTGTGTGTATTGTGTGCACCCGTGCCTATGCGTGCACACGTGTGTGCATGTACTGTGTATTGTGTGCACCCGTGCCTATGTGTGCACACGTGTGTATGTACTGTATTGTGTGCACCCGTGCCTATGCGTGCACACGTGTGTATGCATATTGTGTGCACCCGTGCCTATGCGTGCACACGTATGTGCTGTGTTATTGTATGCACCCGTGCCTATGTATGCACACGTGTGTATGTATATACTGTGTGTATTGTATGCACCCGTGCCTATGCGTATGAAAAACTGGTAGCTCTGAGCCGTGTGTATGTATGTACTGTGTGTATTGTGTGCACCCGTGCCTATGCATGCACACGTGTGTATGTATATATTATGTGTATTGTGTGCACCTGTGCCTATGTGTGTGAAAAACTGGTAGCTCTGAGCCCCTCCTCTGTCCATCATCTCACCTGACCCTCCAGCAGCCCTAGGAGTGCAGTGAGCAGACGCTGCCATCTCCCCTTTCTGGACGAGACGTTCAGAGACGTTCCAGAACTCTTCCCACTCACAGTCCTGCCCACCCTTCTGGGTCGGTGGAGGGATTTTCCCGGGCGCACCCGGTAGAGTTAAGGCAAAAGGGCCACCCTGCCCTTGACATGCCTTCCCATCCCAGGAGGTGACCCCCTGCCAGGTCTTGAGGCCTCCAGCCTGCCGCTTCCTAGAGGAGCTAGTGCCAGGGGTCACTCCCTCCGCCCTCACTGGAGGGCCTGAGCCGCTAGAGCGAGAGGCACTCAGTGAGCAGATGACACGTGGACAGGGAGAGCCGCCCACCCACCAGGATGCAGACACCAGATCCTGTGGGCCCCCGGCGGGCCCACCTGCCGCTGGCCGCATGCTGGCCTCCACCCAGTTACAAGAGGGAGGTGTGGGCCGCCTCCGATACTGTTTTACAGGACAGGGCTCAGGAACGGGGGGAAGGGGATCATGGAGTCCCTGTCTTCTGCTGGCCTGAAAAGGCTCCATCTTTCTTAAAAACATCATCACCTGGCCAGGCACAGTGGCTCACGCTTGTAATCCCAGCACTTTGGGAGGCCGAGGCAGGCGGATGACCTGAGGTCAGGAGTTCGAGACCAGCCTGGCCAACATGGTGAAACTCCGTCTCCACTAAAAATTCAAAAATTAGCTGGGTGTGGTAGCGTGCGCCTGTAGTCCCAGCTACTCGGAAGGCTGAGGCAGGAGAATCACTTGAACCTGGGAGGTGGAGGTTGCAGTGAGCCGAGATTGTGCCACTGCCCTCCAGTCTGGCTGACAGAGCGAGACTCTGTCTCAAAAAAACCAAACAAACAACAACAAAAAACATCGTCACCTTCCTTTGTGTTCCCACGTGCTCTGAGTGGGCACTGCCCTCTGGCAACTGACTCTCTGGACACCAGGAGAATCACTTCTACTCAACCATCCCGGGATGCCCGACGTCAGCTGCTCCAGGAGCCCCAGCTGGGCTCAGGCTGGGGTTGGCCTGCCGCATGCGGGTCCCTCTCCACAGCAGCCAGTAGGGAGCCCTCAGTAAGGGATATCAAAGATATGCTGGCAAGTTCTTGCAGAGTGGCCCAAACTTCTCTTGCCTTAATTGAGCCACAGAGAAAAAGATCTCATTACTTGTTTTAGAATTAAAGATCCCTGCAAGTCATCCCAGAGTCTCTCCCAACAATCCTGTTCCTTCATCTTAACTCACACTCCATCTTCCCAACCTTTCATCATTTACTCCAGGAAGAAAGCTATTCAACTCTGCAGCCCAAACCCCACTTCACCCAGAAATGACCTGAACCTTCCAATTCTACCGCATTATCGTAACGAGAGGTATAATTTACTAAGGAGGGCCCATTTTTTGAAGTATAAAAAAGTTACCTGCTGGTGTCACCGTGTGAGGACTAGGAACAGAAGATGCTCTGGGTGTGTCAGGCCTTCCTGCTCCCCCGGGTCTCCAGGGCACGCCTCTTAGCTGTGCCAGCTTCTGAGAAAGCCCCACCCCGGGGAACAAGCAAAAGGATTCTGGAAGACACGGGGAACCCAGTGGGCTCTCTGGGGACGGTCGCCTTCCCAGAAGTGTGAGGAGGAACCCGTGGGGGTGCGTTTGGCCATGCTGGCGGCAGATCTTGCCGGAGCCTGGGGACTTGATGGGACTGAGATGTCACCCCTCACCTGGGTCTCTGCAGGGCCCTGCCCCATGGGCCTGGGGCAGGAGTGTGGTCACTATGCTGGCCATACCTGGTCCCCATGCTCACCCTCAGCATGAAGGCTGCCTCCCCCGCAACCCTCTGCAGGTCCCTGCCCCTCTCTCCTTTACAGAGCTTGTCCCACCCACGCTCCTTCAGCCTCTGTGTCCCCGCTCCCGCCTGGCCCAATCTCTGCAGGCGCCATCTTTGTCCTTCTCTGTCCCCTCCAGGCCTCTGCCCGCCTGTCCTCCCAATGGCCCTGTGGCCAGCACTGCTGCCCCAGTGTCCTGCACCCCAGCTGTGCTCAGACTGGCAGACCTCAGTGGAGCCCAAACTCATCGTGTGCTTCCCCCGCAGGCCCCTCACTGCTCCTGAAGGCCTGACGCTCCTCCAGGCTAGGAGCTCCTGTCTATCCCCCTCACCCTGTGGCCCACTCCGCAAGCCCTGCCTCTGGGACCAGCTCGCCTCCTCCATGCCCCTCGGTGCCACCTGTGGCTGAGACGGCAGCACCCCGTACCCAGCTGATTTGCCAACTCCACATCAGGCATGTTTTAGCTCCGAAAATGACATCCACAGAGGCACAGGCCCTCCCCATAGAGCTTCCACCTGCATGCCCATCCCAGGCCCAGGTCAAGAAGAGACAAGGTCCCAATGCCTCCCAGGACATGTGCCCCTAGGCTGGCTCGAGAACCTGGCGTGGGTAGCCTGTCCTCCAGGCGGCTCCCAGCCCTGCTTCTCTCGGGGGTTTGCTGTCCTCTTCCCCAGCTTTCCCACAAGGAAAGCTCTGCTCCTTCCTCGTAGCTGAGCCCAAGTCCCAGCTCCCACAGCGCCCTTCCCTCTGAACCCCGCACAGCACCACCCCATCCCCAGCCTCCGTGCATTTACCCTGCGGTTCCTGCAGCAGGGATGCAAATGCTCAGCTCAGGCATGCCCTCCCCCACTGACCCGATAATCCCCTTCTCTCTCTGCCGCTCCCACACAAGGACCCCTCTTCGGGGAGGCCTCATCCAGCAGTGAGCGCACCCACCATGGACCTGCCACGTGCCTAGCCGTTGTGAATGGCGTCCTCTTTCCTCAGTTTCATGCTGTTGCATCGGAACATGGGAGGCCAGGGTGTGGGCCCCCGAGAGCTCTGTTTAAGAACGGTCCAAAGAGCTAATACCACACGGCCACACAAACTCCACACAGCAACACAAACCTGATCTCACAGCACACATGACCCTGTAAACCCCACACTTTCACACACGCAGCAACCTGCACACAAAGGCACAATTCACTGAAGAGATTACTTTTCAATTGACTCAATTTCGTCTTTAAAACGTCTTGAAACAATAGAGACAGAGACAACGATCTTTACTTTGGCATTTCATGACATTTGCTGCTTCCAGTGAACACAGGATGAAAGAGAAACCTGTATGAAGCCTGTCGAAGGCTACTCACCATTGCAAGATCAGTCCCATCTAACAGAGACATGGCTCACTGCCACGGGCCATTCTGTGAGCCGATGGGCAGGCTGAGGCCTGACGGACTCATTAACTAGGTCCTGGGTGTGAGTTTACCAGTGACTCAAGGCAGCAATGGACTGGCCGAGAAGGACGCTGGAGCCCCAAATGAAAGCATGCAGAAAAGCACGCCGGTTAGGACTGGCATGTACAAAGTCATCCTGCCGGCCAGCAATCACCCCTTCCATTGCTACCACGCGCCAGGTGCTGTGCTGGATGCAAAACCATGGCTCGAAGCCCCCAGTAAGCACAACAAGGGGGCTTCACAGGTGAGGGGCCTCCAGCAGGAGTCTACGCCTTCCTGGAGAGAACGGAGGAAGCGTCACCCAGGAAGCAGCTGGTGCTCTCTGTTTCCAGGCCAAAGGGAGGGGCTGGGTGGCCAGGAGTAAAGCCAAGCGATTCCACTCATCTGCCCCGAAGTCTTGGCAGACGGAATCTCATAGAACACCCCTCAGCCTCCTGGAGGGGCTGAGACCTCATCGTCATTAATAATGTGGTTCTCTCAGGTAAGAAAAAACTAGAAATGATAAATCTCCATGTGCAAACCCCGTCTTCTCTCTGCCTCCTTCCAGGTATCATTCTAAAGCTGCCATTGATCTTTAAAGCAACCTTTAATTGCCCTGAGACCCCAAAGTCCAAATAAGCCAAGGCTCGAGCTAAGGAGCATTTGCTTGGAGGCCTCTCTTGAAGCAAATGAAAGGGACTCCAGGGGTCTGAAGCCAGAGAGGCTGAGCACACCCTGGCACCAGCTTCCGAGGCCAGGGGACGGGTGAGGAGGGAGGCCTTGCTGCTGCCTCTGCGCAGTGAAGCCCGCCAGGGTCTCTGCAGAGCACAGGGCTTTTGCTGCTGTTGTCTTTCCTACTTTGTAAATCACAGACGCCCAAGAGAACCT
Organism: Piliocolobus tephrosceles; assembly: GCF_002776525.5. Classification (NCBI taxonomy): domain Eukaryota; kingdom Metazoa; phylum Chordata; class Mammalia; order Primates; family Cercopithecidae; genus Piliocolobus; species Piliocolobus tephrosceles. The sequence goes on along the minus strand of NC_045452.1, from coordinate 29,111,843 downwards.
GTGATGTCTTTATTGCTTGTGTCCTTAGCAAAGATCCCTGAAGGCTGAGGAAGCAGCATTTAGGGGGCCTCCTAGCGGCAGTGGGTGACTTCCAGACTCATCAAGTAGCCATACGTGGGCTGAGACCACCTCCAAGTAGGGGCTAGGCCCAGGGGACCAGGTGGCCAGCACGGAGGGTCTCAAAGGTCATGGACTGGAATTTGGGCCCACTGTGCACACAGATCCTCGCAGGTTATTCAGAAATGACCACACCCACCCCCTCCTCTGTGATGGGGACACTGAGGACCCTAGAAAGAAGCCCAGGCCCATGAATGAAATGCAGCCCTTACGTCATCTATGGGCAGGACTGGGCAGTTCAGGAAACCTCATCATCGTGGCTGAGCCAAAGGGAATGCACAGCCACTCACCCCACGGCACTTTGTGCAGCCTGGGAGCTGGGGTGACCTGCAGAGTCCACCCACCTCTCTCTTCCCACAGCCCCTGTGACCCTCGCACACTCTCGTCCCCAGTGCCCCTCATGTGTTACCAGGGAAGCATATGGTAACTAAGTCTCCACCAGACAAGCAGGGCACGCCTCTTGCCTTGAAGGCCATGGGCCTGTGTGCTCTGTGCGAGTGATGTGTTTGCACGTGTGCATGTCAGCCAGCTGGGGGAACACCTAAGGGATGGACACGGCAGGACACCCGAGGGGCGGGCACGGTGGAGCATCCTAGAACAAGGGCAGAGAACCCAGAACCCAGCATTCTGAGCACCAGCTCCAAGCCGTGAACCTCCCAAAGCGGTCGAACTCCCACAACCATCCTTAACGTGGGAATTAACCCTAGTGAGAAAACCATGTTGACACATATTGAGAAGAACATGCAAAAATACAAAAAAAAAAAAAAAAAAACTTCAAACAAGAAAATAAAATATCCATAACTCTACTAATGAAAATTAAGTCAGGCTAGCACCATGGTTTGTTTCTGTTCGGTCTTTTTGTCCATGCGTGGAATAGAAGCAAATCTGGGATCGTTTTTATCTGTATTACATATGCCGATATATATCATTTCAGGTCATGCTTTTCCTCCACATAGAAATACACTGAAAACATTTTCTCGTTTCAGTAAATATTACCTGAAGATACAATTTTTGGTAGTTATGAAACATTATAACCAGTCATGTACCATAATTTAGGTAACGGTACCCCGACGGCTGGATATGCAGGCTGCTGCCAATTTGTTTTTCCATAATTATAAACAAGGAGAATTACTGGATCGAGGAAAGGCTCTTGATATAAATTATTAATAGCTCTCCGGAAAGGTTCTATATCACACCCCTCGTCAGAATGAAAGAGCATGCCTGCTTTACGCCAACTTCATCCACTTCCAGGAGGGCCCTCGCTAAAAGTAGTGCTTATTTCAGAGAGCATTTGTTTCCAGTTTCGATTCTTTACTAATGATTGGAAGAAACACTTACATTTTCTGGATAGCTACATAAATTCTTGTGTGGGTTTCTGACTGCTCTGATTGTCCTCATCCATTTTCTATGAGGACATTTTCTTTTTATTAGTTATTTGTGTGAGTTCTTTGTATATTAAGGGTATAAGCTATATTGTGAACGAAGAACCTTGTCAACTGCCTTTGAATTTGGTTTATGATGTTTCTGGTACACGGGTATTTACAACTTCTATGCTGTGCTTAAAATGGGCCACTCTAGAGTGAACTGGCGTTTTCTTGGGCTAGGCATCTGGGGCTCTCTGGCCATATTAAGTTAACTTGTTAGCACTGGGTTTTTCAGACATAAAAGTAATGGAAATTCTAGCCCTAAATGAGTGAGAAGGTGGGCTGGGGCCACGAACTTTCAGAGGAGACTTGCTTTTATTCCTCTTCCCTTCAGAGCTAAGCGTCAGGCAAGAATGAACCTACGAAGGCCATTCTGTCTGTCCGTCCTGGTTCACTTGCTTGGGTTCAGGGGTCCTGACTTAGGCAAAGGGTCTCTGACTCACATCCACCTGCCCCAGCCCCAGGCCTTCACCCCTGTCCCCTGCCAGGCTGTTTATACCGGGGAGCTGGCCCCAGAGCATGAAGCAGCAGATGCCTTCAGGGCAAACACTAGTTCTAGGGCTGGCTTAGTCCTCTGAAGAGTCCATGAACTTAAAAAGCATTTTGTTAATATCCACGTTGTGTGTGCGTGTGTGTGTGTGTGTGTGTGTGTGTGCACGCACATTGTATGGGGAGAGGGCAAGGAGCCTTCGCTGAACGTTTGTTCATCACATTACAGAAACAGAAGAATAGTCCTGATCTCAGTGGCACTGTCTCTAGCATTTCCCTAGGTACTGGTGGTGGTTGATTTAAAATGTTCTTTAGCATGTTAATGAAGTATTATTTTAGTTCTACTTAAGGGTAGAGTTTTCTATTCATTAAACTCAGGAAAAGCTACCGAATCTCTTAAGATGTGATCGAGGGCCTCTGGTTTACTGATGGGACACTTTTATTAGAAGTGTAAGCCAGACAGAGTTACAGGTGTACCAGCCTGATCTCTGAGGCTAACTGTAGGCTGGCATCCCAGAGCATGGCTATGTTCCGGTGGTATTTTTATGGGATAATTTTATTTTATAATATTGATGAAGGCGGGCCTCATGAATGAGATGGGTGCCGTGAAGGAGGCTGATGGGAGCGCCCAGCCCTCTTGCCCTCCTGCCTTCCACCATGTGAGGATGCAGTAACGAGGTGCCCTGGGCAGACACCAGAGGCCGGCGCCTTGATTTTGAACTTCCAGTCTCCAAAACGGTGAGAAACACATTTCTATTGCTTATACATTACCCAGTCTAAGATATTTTGTTTTAACAGCAGGAATGGACTAAGACACTCCATGTATGTGGAGGGAGAAACTGGCAGATGTGGGGTCCTGCACAGAAGTCACCGATGATTCAGCTGAGACGGGGCGCTGGGAGCCACGTGTCCGGCAGCCAGCTCTGTGAGACACAGGGCCAAGCCTGCTGCTTCTCTCTGGCAGGGCAGGTCACACAGTGTAAGGTTTTTTGAAACTGTGAACAAACTCACTAGAAAGACCTTTTCTGGCCTTAGATTCACATTTAAAACCACGACTTTTGGCGATGTTTGGATTTACTCCCAAATTATAAGTCTATACAAGTTTTTTTTTTTTTTGAGATGGAGTCCTGCTCTGTCACCAGGCTGGAGTACAGTGGAACGATCTCAATTCACTACAACCTCTGCCTCCCTGGTTCAAGCGATTACCCTGCCTCAGCCTCCCGAGTAGCTGGGATTATAGGCATGCGCCACCATGCCCAGCTAATTTTTGTATTTTTAGTAGAAACTGGGTTTCACCATGTTGGCCAGGATGGTCTCCATCTCCTGACCTCATGATCCACCCGCCTGGGCCTCCCACAGTGCTGGGATTACAGGCATGAGCCACTGCACCTGGCCAGGTTGGGCTTTTTTTAAAGCTTGAGGCAAATGTAGCATTTTTCAAGTGTGTATGTGTGAATTCCTCTTTTCTAACACAGAGGAGGACTACGTTTTCACCCATCTATCTTGGTCCTCCTGACTGGAGGTCTGCCTATTTCACTAGCATTTTCAACTGCCCCTCTAAGATGTACTTAGGAATTCTACATAAAAATCTTGTCTTCTAATGTATTTGCTTGCTTTTACTTATTCATTCTTTTATCGTCTTTATCATAAGTTGTCTTTATTTTTCTATTTTTAACTTCTTGGTTAAAGGCGTAGTTCACTTGTTTTAATGTATTTAAATCACGAAAGCAATTGCATCTTCGAACCTGTTTGCAAGCCTAGCACTGGCACATTCCTTGTGCTTTAGAATATCCTTCTGTAATTACAGGGTGATTTCCATCTTGACCCACATTATTTTGAAGGGGGTTCTTTAACATCCAAATGCTTGGTTTTGTTGTTTTAACTTTATTATGATCTAATTTTAAAGGATTATGCTCAGTGAACAAAGTTTATGTCATTGCTGTCTTCTTATTTTGGAAATATTTATGGTCTAGGTTGAGTGATTACTGTTTGTAAGTATTCCATAAATACTTAGAAAGAAGACGCATTCTTTGGTGGTACAAATTCCACCCAGAACTCCTAAACCATTCCTTTTTTATGCCATTCAGATTCACAATCCTCCTTATTTATTGATTGATTTATGAGACGGAGTCTTGCTCTGTCGCCCCAGCTGGAGTGCAGTGGTGCCATCTTGGTTCACCACAACCTCTGCCTCCCAGGTTCAAGCAATTCTCTTGCCTCAGCTTCCCCAGTAGCTGGGATAATAGGCACCCACCAGCATGCCCGGCTAATTGTATTTTTAGTAGAGACAAAGGTTTGGTCGGCTTACCAAAGTGTTGGGATTACAGGCCAGAGCCACTGTGCCCAGCCCCCACCTTATTTTTAATCCAACTAAATACGCTTAAACTTTACTCCTATGGTTGCTTCATTGAATGTCTTTGTATGTTTTATACAGCTTGAAATTCAAGTTTAATACAAAGACCAGAAAGTGCACAGATCATGGCCTCTACAAGGAGGCTTCCGACAGAGTTGGCGCTGGGCTCCTGTGCTCCCAGGAGCGTCCTGCCTTCCTCACTCCTGCAGCTGCTGCCAGATCCTTGCTGGGAGAATACCACAGTATGGAGTGACTCTCTCTGCTCGATGCCACGGTGTGGGGTGACTCCCCCTGCGATGCCACGGTGTGGGGGGACT
>NC_045452.1:29090609-29107133 GCF_002776525.5 Piliocolobus tephrosceles | reverse complement strand
CACGGTGTGGGGTGACTCCCCCTGCGATGCCACGGTGTGGGGGGACTCTCCCTGCTCTGCCCAGTGTTTTCTTCTCGAAGTCCGAGGACACGATTGTTCCTGCTTCCTCTGTGCACCATCCTGCCCCATCCCTGTTCATCTCTTCATTTGTATTGCTCATGGCTGCTTATGTTCTAGCTGCCAACCCACCCTCGGTGCTGAGTTCACCACATCACTTCACGTTGCAGAGCAGGCTGTTACAAATCCACTGTTACGGGAAGGCCACCCCATCCTCTGCCTCTCTCCCCCACCGGCTCCCCTCTCCCCCATCTATCACTTCTATTCCCTGGTCCCTGCTCACCTGCCGACCCCCGCAGAGCAGTCCCTTCACGTACCTGCCCCTCCCAACGTGCCCTGCCCCTCGCGGGCAGAATCTGACAGCACGGGGCCTGGCACAGGGCGAGGGTTCCAGGGGCATTCAGTGAAGGAATGAACAGACCGGCTGAGGCTGTGAAGCCCAGGGTCACAAAGCCAGACTGAGCCCCTCACCCTGGGCACTGCGCACACCTGTGTGTGTTTGGCTTCCCCACTGAGCAGCTGGCAGATGCACAGAACTCAGTCCCAGAGCCAAAGGGGACAAAGGTGAAGGCTCCCAGGCTGGGCAGCTTGGGCTGGCACCCTCTGGTCCTTCCCATGCAGCCCACCCAGCAGCTGGGGCTCCCACAGAGACGCAGGGCCCAGGGCCAGGTGGCTGCAGACTGCCCGGAGCATGCTTCCAGAGCAAGAGCCTCAGCCTTCCACGATGCCACTCTGCCGCCTCCTCACCGCCTTCACCAGCCTCCTGGGGCAGGCAGCTACCATGCTGAAGGAAGCTGCTTCTCCCAATGAGGCTGTCCACGCATCAACATCAGGCAGAGGCGCACTCACTGATCATAGACATTTACAGACCTCTCAGCTGCCGAGGCCCCTCAGAGAAGGTTCCTGACTTCATGGAGGTGCCACACTCTGCTCTCATAAAATTAACTGCTTTTTCTACTTAGAAAAACGACTCTGCCAACTGCCGTCCCACTGTGTCTGAGCAGCTTGCTTACTTTAAAATTAAAAACAACAACGGTCCCAGCTCCTGGCGGGTGGTGGAGTTTCCAACCTCACGAGGCATTCCCACTTCTGGTGGGCACTTCCTGGGCGCTGGCAGAGCACAGTCGATCCCGTGTGGGCGGCCTCCTCTCAGCCAAGCCCAGGGTGAGGGCAGTGGGGCTCCAAGGAGGGGAAGCTGGCGAGGATGAGGGCCGGCGGGGATAGGGCGGCCTGCAGGGGGTTGGCAGTTGGACCCCCGGTCCCCTGGGAAGCCAAACTGAGAGGTTTAGACTCGGGGGGTAAAATGGATAAATGAAGATTTTCTGGGATAGCTGATTTTCTAATTTCACAGTGCCGTGCTTATTAATCAGCAAAAGATCCCAGTAATGCCGACATCACCCCCAGCTGGTCAGAACGGGCACAGGACATGGGTCAGTTCTGGTTTAAGGCTCCATCCATGAACACCTGGGCTGGGTTCCATCTGCTAGGCCAGGCCCTGTTGGCAGCTCCAGGCCTCAGCACGACCCTCATCTATCTGGTCTCTCCTGGAACCGAGATGAAGTGGGGCAGCAGGACCTCCCTGGCTCCTCCCAAGGCCCTCGGAAGGAGCAGGGATGCTTGGAGCCACTGACGAGCACAGAGCTGGGGAACAAAAGGCTGCCAGCTGTGTAGAGCACTGCCCTGGGGACCTAGGACCGTCCCTTTAGTTGAGAGACGAGGGCCTCGAGAAGGCAGAGTGGTGAAGCGTGGCTGACCCCAGCCGGCTGGTGCAGAGTCTGTCTGGTTCCCACTGCTGGGGTCTTCCTTGCTGCACCCAGAGCCCTCTGCTGGGTGAATACTGGGCAGAAGGACTTCCCAGTCAGCACCTCGGAGAACACTGGGCATCACCCCGTGAAGGGGCCAACAGTCCACAGGGTGCTCCGGACGCCTCACAGAGGAACATGTGGGGTGGGTCAGGGGCTGGACACTAGTCCACAGGGAATCCCACATCTAGAGCACGGGGCCGAGCAGGGTATGCCTCTGATGAGTGGGGTGCAAGGAGGGCTCTCCCACTAAGTTGCCAGGGACAAGCTTAGTGAGGTTAAACAGTGTGTCCTCAGTCACACAACTCCCAGTGGCCTGGCTGGAAGGGACCCCAGGCTGTGATTTCTTGCCCAGCCCTGTCCCTAAAGCATCACAGTCCAGGTGCTATGAAGAGGGTTCCAGGGACCAGAGGTCACGTGCCGCACCCTGCAGGGGTTGCGCTGCTGAGGGGCACGCTGGCCCAGGGGAGGTTCTGCGGGGAGCTTGTCACACAGTCACATCAAATAACTCATAACTTGGGCAGCATTTCCACTGCCATGACCACATGACCACTGTCAGGCTCGTCTTCTCAGCTAGACGAGCTTTCAACCAGCGGGAGGTCAGCGGCGAAACGCAGGCAGCGCTTCTCAAAACTCTTCCACAAATAACCCTGTGAACTAAAATTTAATAAACCTCTCTCCTAGTAGAAAATCAAACTCGGGTTCTTTTGAAAGGGCATTTACTTACTTGAAAATCTTTTTCTTCTAGTATTTCCTTCCTCCATCTCACGAGAAAAGCAGCGCACACGTACAAGTGGAAATGAGAAAAGCCCTCTGGTTCAGACTAAAAGAGAAAAAATAACCGAGAGAGAAATTGTAAAGTGTGATCCACGAACATCACTGCAAGGTTATCTGCGACAGTCAGGGTTTATCTAGTCAGGGTTCAGAGAAAACCAAAGCTTGTGTTGACGTACTTTTACTTAATGCCTTAATTTCAAAATTGTCAGCTCATTAAACAAACACCATTTTCTCTTTAAGTACCAGCAGGCTGATAAGCAGCAAGTGAATAGCAGACCAAGTTTCCGGCAGCCTCAGAGGCGGTTGTTCACTCTCCTCTCTTGCACAGACAATAGCCAAAAAGCATGAGAGACAAATTCAACGTGCGCTGGTGCCGTGCCAGGCACAGAGTCTGCTCCTCACAACGGCATGTGAGGGAGGCCTCCTCCCACTCCACAGATGAGGAAACAAGACTGAGCCCAGGACCACAACCTGGTCCGGGTCTCCCTGCGAAACGAACAGGGAAGGGATGCTGATCGCAAGCCACCGATGTGGAAGGATACGGCTTACACCCCTCAAATCACCACCCATGTCTCTCTCTCCTCACTGTCATTCAAACGTGCCTCCCCTGCTCCCCCTTCTTGAGGGAGCTACCCCTTACTCATCCCGGAAACCCAGGACCACTGTCAGCTCCCAGAGCCCCTCCCATACTGAGGCTCGGGGCTTGCACACCTTGGGGCTGTGGCATTAGTTTAAGCACACACGGTCAACTGCAAAGACTGAGGGTTCCCAAAACTCCAGTTCTTGCAGTACCACCTTCACTTTCCTGCCTTGCCCATGCAGCATCTGTAGGACTGCCGTCAATGGTTCAGCAAGTAAACAAATCAAACGCATGGTGCATTTGATGGTGATGTGCTATGGAGAAAACAAGGCAAAGACTGGGACGAGGAATAGCAAGGGGCTTTGTCTGTGAAGGGGGGGACGCGACTTCAGTAAAATGGTCACCTAAGGTGACAGATGAGCAAACATTCAGAGAGTGAAAAGGCATTTATTAAGATTACTTTCTTCACTGAGATGGAATTTCGCTCTGTCGCCCAGGCTGAAGGGTAGTAGCATCATCTCGGCTCACTGCAACCTCTGCCTCCCGGGTTCAAGCAATGTTCCTGTCTCAGCCTCCTGAATAGCTGGGATTACAGCTGCACGCCACCACGCCAGACTAATTTTTGTATTTTTAGTAGTGGGGTTTCACCATGTTGGCCAGACTGGTCTTGAACTCCTGATCTCAGGTGATCCACTCGCCTCAGCTTCCCAAAGTGCTGGGATCACAGGTGTGAGCCACTGCCCCTGGCCAGAAAAGGCATTTAGACACACGGCAGAGAAACATTCCAGGTAAAAGCTACAGGAAGCACAGAGACCCTGTGGTTAGAGGCTGCCTGGCACGTTCCAGAAACAGCGAGGAGACCAGCACAGCTACCGCAGAGCGAGGCGAGCAAAGGCAAGCGACGGCAGGCATGTGTGGGGTACAGATCCTCCGGGCTCTGAGCAAGGAACACAGGCTTCAGAAGCATCCCTCCGACTGTCACGCTGACAACGGATGGGGAGATGCAGAACCAGGAGAACCAGGAGGCAGGTTAGGGGACCACGGTAGTCAGAATTCAAGAAGGGCTAGTGACTCGGGCCAAGGGGGAGCAGGGAAGCTTGTGGGAAGACCAACTCGAGATGTATTTTGAAGGTTTTACAGAAAAAATACACCAATGCGTATGAGAGATCCAGGGTAGGAGAGAAAGGAACCAACGGCCACTCTGACAATTTGAGCCTCCACAACTGGAAGGGTGAAGTTGCCAGTTCCTAAGATGGGGAAAGGTTTGTGGAAAAGGCTGGAGGAGACGGTGTTTTGGTGGGAAGGCCGTGAGTTGTTCTGTGGAACTACCAAGTTTAAGATACTTGGGGATCCAGGTGGCGATGAAAGGGGGTACACGGACACAAAAGACCAGAGAGTGACCAGTGATTCGGGACAGAAATAAACACCAAGGACTAAACCACCCACAGGAATGACCAGCAAGCTGGTGCCAGACCAGAGAACATGAAGAGGGTGCATATTTTAGAGTTCTTGGATAGAGTGCCCTGCGTACGTCCACTAAATAAAGTTCATCAACAGCGTTGGTTCACGTTTCCTATAAATCCTGTGGTTTGTTTTTTTTTTTTTTTTTCCGTCTACTTATAATCTATCAATAACTGACAGGTATGCTTCAAAACTCCCATTATGAGAGTGAGTTTATGTCTTTCTCCTTATGGTTCTACCAATCTTTGCGTTCTGCGTTTGGAAGTTATGTTATCAGGAGCATACGAATTCAAAATTGTTTTCTCTTCCTGGTGTACTGAACAGTATAAATACTTATGACCTCTAACCTCACACAGGGCTTTTGCTCTGAAGTCTCTAGTGGGGAGGAAGGAGTCTAACTGACTACAACTACGTATCAGTTTTTGTCGGGTAATGTATTTTAAACAGCTCTCCTGAGGTATAACTGTTATATAATAAATTTTACATATTTCAGGCCGGGCGCGGTCACTCACACCTGTAATTCCAGCACTTTGGGAAGCCGAGGCGGGTGGATCACAAGGTCAGGAGATTGAGACCATCCTGGCTAACACGGTGAAATCCCGACTTTACTAAAAATACAAAAAATTAGCCTGGTGTGGTGGCGAGCGCCTGTAGTCCCAGCTACTTGGGAGGCTGAGGCAGGAGAATGGCGTGAACCCGGGAGGCGGAGCTTGCAGTGAGCCGAGATGGCGCCACTGCACTCCAGCCTGGGCGGCAGAGTGAGACTCCGTCTCATTTAAAAAAAAACAAACAAAAAAAACTTTACATACTTCAAGTTTACAATTTGATATGTTTTGATATATGCATACACCTGGGTAAACACCGTCACAACCCAGGTAGTGGGCATATCTATGGCTCCAAAGGTTTCTTTGTGCCCATTTGTAAATCCTCCCTTCAAGCCCTCCCAGTCCCAATCACTGACTTCCTTGTGTCACTACACATTAGCTTACATTTCCAACACTTTCAAATAAAGCGAATCCTATAATACACATTTGGTTTTGGTCTAGCTTTTCCACACAGGGTGATTACCTTAGATTCACCCGTGACGTTGCACATACCAATCACTCATTTCTATCAACACTAAGCAGCACCCACTGCATGGATATACCACAGTTTGTTCATCCATTCATCTGCTGAAGGACTGAATTGTTTCTAGTTTGGAGCTACTATGCAGAGAGATGTCATGAACATTTGTGTACTCATCTCTGAATGGACATAGGCTTTCATTTTGCTTGGAAAAATACTTAGGAGTAGGACAGCTGGATCATATGGTAGGAGTATGTTTACCTTTTGAAAAACCTGCCACTAGTTTTGATATAAATATTTTATCAAATACATGCTTTGCAAATGTTTTCTCCCCGTGCCTTCTCTTTTCATCCTCTTAACAGTGACTTTTGAAGATCATGGGTTTTTTGTTATTGTTGTTGTTTTTGAGACAGAGTCTCGCTTTGTCACCCAGGCTGGAGTGCAGTGGTAGGATCTTGGCTCACTGCAACCTCTGCCTCCCAGGTTCACGCCATTCTCCTGCCTCAGCCTCCCAAAGAGCTGGGACTAGAGGCACCCACCACCACACCCGGCTAATTTTTTGTATTTTTAGTAGAGATGGGGTTTCACCATGTCAGCCAGGATAGTCTCGATCTCCTGACCGTGATCCACTGCTTTGGCCTCCCAAAGTGTTGGGATTACAGGCGTGAGCCACCGCTCCTGGCCAGATCATGGGTTTCAAATTTTGATGAGGTTCAACCTAGTACTTTGTTATTTTACAGATCATGCTGTTGGTGTCTTATCTAAAAAAATCATTGCCTAACTCAAGGGCACAAAGGTTTTCTTCTGGAAGGTTTATAGTTTTAAATTTTACTTTAGATCTATACTCCATTTTGAGTTAATTTTTGTATATGGTAAAAGGTATGGAAGTTCCTTTGTTGTTTGTTCTGAGATGGAGTTTCATTCTTGTTGCCCAGGTTGTAGTGCAATGGCATGATCTTGGTTCACTGCAACCTCTGCCTCCCGGGTTTAAGCGATTCTCCTGCCTCAGCCTCCTGAGTAGCTGGGATTATAGGCGTGCGCCACCATGCCTGACTAATTTGGTTTTTTTTTTTTTTTTTTTTTGAGACGGAGTCTCGCTCTGTCGCCCAGGCTAGAGTGCAGTGGCCGGATCTCAGCTCACTGCAAGCTCCGCCTCCCGGGTTCACGCCATTCTCCTGCCTCAGCTTCCCGAGTAGCTGGGACTACAGGCGCCCGCCACCTCACCCGGCTGGTTTTTTGTATTTTTTAGTACAGACGGGGTTTCACTGTGTTAGCCAGGATGGTCTCGATCTGCTGACCTCGTGATCTGCCCGTCTTGGCCTCCCAAACTGCTGGGATTACAGGCTTGAGCCACCGTGCCCGGCCAATTTGGTATTTTTAATAGAGATGGGGTTTCTCCATGTTGGTCAGGCTGGTCTCGAACTCCTGACCTCAGGTGATCTGCCCACCTCGGCCTCCCAAAGTGCTGGGATTACAGGTGTGAGCCACCGTGACCGGCCTGGAAGTTCATCTGTATGCACATGAATATCCGACTGTTCCAGCAATTTGTTGAAAAGACTAAACTTCAGCTAATGCTAGCCCTTCCTTATGTCTTCTTCTTTTTCAAGGCCGTTTTGGCTATTTCAAATCTTCTGCATATCTGTGTAAAATTTAGAACCTGTTTTGTCAATTTTTACAGAAAAGTTTGCTGGGATTTCTGACTCATGACCATAGTATAGCTTTTAATCCGTCTTCTGACTTATGACCATGATATAGCTCTTCATTTAATCAGATCTTTCTCTTTACCCGTGTTTGATGGTTTTCTCAGTACAGGTCTAATATTCTGTTTTTAGATGTTCCCCAACAAGTTCATATTTTTGATGATATTGAAAATAGGGTCCTGAAAATCTTCATTTCTGTTGGTAGTTGTTGTAGTCCCCCCAATTTTTATTTCCTTATATTTCTCTTATACCTAGCACAGCACTGGGTTCTTAAACTCCAGCCACGCTTTCTAACCAAAGAGCTTGGTCCCTGCTGGCTGTGACTCCTGACGCATTCAGGTTAATTCACATGCTCTCATTTAGAAGTTTCCAGCTGTTCTACTTTTTCTATCATTTGTCTTTCTTGCCTACATGTGGACTAACCTACTTCCCTCTACATTCTAATGCCCCAACCCCAATTAATCTGGAAGTTACTGAATTGTTTCTATTATTTTAATAGGCCCTCTACAAATTTTAACATGTATATTTAACTTAATGGTCTAAAATGAATTATCTTTATTCTCCTCCCAAACAATACAAAAAAGTAATATTTTAATTCTAGTCATATCATCACAGCAGCACCACACACTGACCTAATCTTCCCTAGCTATGTACCCGTGCTTTCCAGGATTTCAGTTCTATTGTGATTTTTTTTTTTTTTTTTTTTTTTGGTTTGTTTTGTTTTTTTGAGATGGAGTCTCGCTCTGTTGCCAGAATGGAATGCAGCGACACAATCTCGGCTCACAGCAACCTCCTCCTCCCGGGTTCAAGCAATTCTCCTGCCTCAGCCTCCTGAGTAGCTGGGACTACAGACATGCACCACAACGCCCGGCTAATGTTTCCATTTTTAGTAGAGACAAGGTTTCACCATGTTGGCCAGGATGGTCTCAATCTCTTAACCCCACGATCCACCCGCCTCGGCCTCCCAAAATTATAAATGGAGATCTTCTTTTTGTTCTTTTATACATCAATGTTTGTTTAGAGTTTTTCATGACTTTACCTATTTTTTTTTTCTCATTATTTCTTCTTGCACCTAGACTTTTCTTTGGAAATTATTATCCTTCTTGAAATTCAACCTTTAGAAGCTCCTTTAATGAGAGGGTCTTTTGGTTGTAAACCCTCTCAGATTTCATTTGTCTAAAAATGTCTTTATTCTCATTCTTGAAAGATAGTTTGCTGGATATACAATTCTAAGTTGACTATTATTTTAAAAGATGATACTGCATTATCTTCTAGCCTCCACTACTGAATGTTATCCATCTATTTGTCATTTCTTCATAAGCAATCTAACTTTTCTCTCTGACTGCTTGTGAATACTTTCTTTGTCTTGGACATTTTGCAGTTTCCTTGTGATATTTATTCTGCTAGAGATATTGGTCTTTCTGAATCTGGAGAATAAGTAGTTTTCATCAGTTTTGGAAACAGTCATCCATTATCTTCTATCAAACATCCATCTGTACCCATTCTCTTTATTTTCTCAGAACTCTGATCAGATAGAGTTGGGGTCTCTTCATTCTATCCTTCGTTTCCTTTAGCCTCTCTTTTTATATCTTCTATCTCTTCGTCTTTCTGGGAGAAGTACTTTCCTTAAATCTTTCTTCTATTTCATTAATAATCTCTTCAACTGTGTCACAATTTGTTTCACTTATCTATTACGTTTGAACCTTGGTTATTTCTTCAGACTTGCCTTGTAAATTGATAGTTACTCCTCCTTCTTTCATTCAATATCTTTGTATTATTTAAAATGTACAAGCTTATTTTTATAGTGCATCTCAGATAATTCTAAAATCTCTGCAGATCTCTTTCTGCAGTCTGTTTTCACTGCTGATTCTTGCTCCTGGTGGCCCCCTTCCTTGACTTCTCCTGTCATTATGCTCCTTAGAATGTACACCTGTTGGAATTCTTTGAGGCTTTTCTTTTTTGGGTGGGGGGACTGTATTTGCTTCTCTAGAGCCTGAAAGCATCGTTATCCCAGACTACACTAAACCAAATTTTTAGCTTGCCATTTTTTAGGTCAAATAAGTAACATGAACTGAGGTTCCCAATCCATGTGAATGTAGGATTGTAGGTGGAAATTCTGAGGAGGGGGAGGGTTCTTTCTTCCTCCTTTAACCTGGCCAAGGCTAAGAAAGGCAAACACAAGCATCTGTTTAGTCTCTGAAAAAAACAATCCCCAGGTTTTGACTCCTGCCAGTGGCTCATTAAAATCAACTGGCAGATACCCCTGGGTAAAGACCAGCTTTGATGCTGCTCCCCTCACTCTCTAGATTTGTATTTTCTCGAGATTTCTGGTCTCTGATAGTCTCACCTTTGTGGTTATGTTTTTTAAAAACACACCAGCATTATTTGGTGTATTCACACAAAAAGAAGGGCCTTTTGCACATCACATTCACCACACCACCAGAAAGGGAAGGCTCTGCCCTATTATTTTTTTTTTTAAATCCACTCATTTCAAGAACCTTAAATATATTACTACTGTGGCTTTGTAGTATAGGTTTGATGTGCTAGTTTTTTTATGATATTGTTGACAAAAAGAGTCAAACTCTGTAAAATATTTAAAGAGATTTATTCTGAGTCAAATATGAGTGACCACGGCCGATGACACAGACCTCAGGAGGTTCTCAGAACATGTGCCCAAGGGGGTCAGGGTGCAGCTTGATTTTACACATTTTAGGGATGCATGAGACATCAATCAAATACATTTAAGAAACACACTGGTTTGGTCCACAAAGGCAGGACAACTGAAAGGCAGCAGGGGCAGCAGCGGTCGGGAGGTTGTGCCCAGGCGATAGGTAAATTTATACATGTTCTAGTTGACAATTGGTTGAGTTTGTCTAAAGACCTAGGATCATAGAAAGGAAATGTCCAGGTTAAGATAAAAGACTGTGGAGATGAAGGTTCTTTTGAAGTCTTATAGTGGCTGCCCTTACAGACAATAGAGAGAAATGTTTCCTATTGAAACTTTTCTTTTCTTTTTTTTTAAAGAGTCTTTCTCTGTCACCCAGGCTGGAGCGCAATGGCGTGATCTCAGCTCACTGCAACCTCCGCCTCCTGGGTTCAAGCAATTCTCTTGCCTCAGCCTCCGGAGTAGCTGGGATTACGGGCTCATGCCATCATGCCCATCTAATTTTTGTATTTTCAGTAGAGATGGGGTTTCATCATGTTGGTCAGGCTGGTCTTGAACTCCTGATCTCAGGTGATCTGCGCACCTCAGCCTCCCAAAGTGCTGGAGTTACAGGTGTGAGCCACTGCGCCATCTACTGAATCTTTAAAAGGTGCTAGACTCAATTTCTTTAGGATTGGGAGGGCCTGGAAGAAAAAAATCCAGCTATCTTAATAGAGATTCTTTTTTGTTTTGTTTTGTTTTTTGAGACAGAGTCTCAGTCTGTCGCCCAGGCTGGAGTGCAGTGGCGCAATCTCAGCTCGCTGCAACCTCTCTGCCTCCTGGGCTCAAGCGATTCTCCTGCCTCAGCTTCCCAAGTAGCTGGGACTACAGGTGCCCACCACCACACCTGGCTCATTTTTTATATTTTTAGCAGAGACGGGGTTTCACCATATTGGCCAGGCTGATCTCAAACTCTTGACCTCGTGATCCACCTGCCTCTGCCTCCCAAAGTGCTGGGATTACAGGCGTGAGAAACAGTGCTGGCCAAGATTCTTTACAGATGCAAATTTTTCCCCCACAAAGGACAGATTTACCATTTCAAAATATGGCAAAGAAACATGTTTTGGGGTAAAATACTTTGACTTTCTTTTGTCATATAATGTTATGCCAGAATCAGGCTGGAAAGTAAGTCATGATATATAGGGTTAATTAAAACCCATCTGATGAGAATTTTTGTATGGTTTGTAGGGCCTGACTCTCCAGACCCCTTAGACAGGAATTTGGGCAAGATAAAAAAAAAAAAAAAAATCAGAGCTTAGTCCTCAATATCCATTAAAATATATAGAGCCATTAAAATGTCACATACTTGTGCTGGAATTAAAATCGACCAAATATTTAAACTGAGTTTAAATGCCACTGGGGCCCCTGTATCCCATTATCTGGGCATGTCCGCCCTCTCTGCGCTGTAACTAGGACACCCTTTCTAATTCAGCAGGCTCCTATCATGTCACCATTTTATCTTTAAATACCCATTGCCTTCAGGATAAAGTAGAAGTGAGCCAGAGCAGACCGGACATCCGGTCTCTACCCACCCCGCACCTAGTGTTCCAACCCTCTGCAGCCTTGGCTCTCTTAGGCACTCTGCTACCCCGGGAGGGGATGCTCCTTGTTTGTTCTCCTAGATAAACCCTTTCACTCTTCAGGATCTTCCCCCTTTCTCCCAGGCAGGGGGCTGTCTCCACCCCTTCTTCCCAGGAGCCCTGGCCATGTCTCCGCGTGGCACGTGCCACACCGTCACGGTCCAGTGTGTCCCGTGTGTCAGCTTTCCCCCATGACCCCTTCTTCATTATAATCCCAGCCCCAAGCCTAAGAGTGGGAATGGAAACTGAATGGAATTACACACACACCCCAATCCACGACCTTGGGTTACCAGGAGCCTGGGGAAAGGGACAGGCCAGGTGCATGGAAGCCCGGCACTGAGAATGTACCTAGAGAAATGTACCTCTTTCTGGGGTGGGGGTGAGGGTGAGGGCTAGCGGGGGGGGGGGGGGGGGGGGAGAAGAAACGTGGATCTTTCCTTTTAAATACCTTAGGTGACTTGAACAAACAAAAACCTTCAGGTGTGTAAGGCCCTGAGCAATGCATGAGTGGTAATTAGCATTGCAAATACTGAGAGGGAAAAGGTCTCGGGAGTGCTCTGGCATATTCCAGAATGATGGGTTCTCCCAGGAATTCTGTTTACACTCTGAATTTGCTTAAAAGCCTTTTATTTAACCAGGGAGTGCAAAGGTCAGCCTCTGGCCAGTGGTAGGACCCACTCCTACTCGGAATTAGTAAGGCTGGACTGTAAATTCTGCTGCTCATAAGATGTCTCCAGCCCAGGAGCGGAACTTAGGAGAGGCCACGCTTTCATGGAAACAGAGCACTGGGGAGAAACAGAGCTTTACGGCATCACTTAAGGGGATTATTTGTCTTGGATGACTTGGTAAATTGCATTAAAACAGTAATTTAATAAATAAAAAATGCATATCATCTATGGAAAATGGGCTTCTGCTTTAATGAAGCATAATCCAGACAATAAATATCACCCAGCACTCAGTGGGTAAACACGGAGGTGAGAGCAGTGGCCGCAGGCCAGCCCTGGGCACCCGGCCTTGGCCTGAGCCCACTCAGGACTGGGGCTCCATCCCCTTCACTGGGAGGCACACACCTGGGGTGGGTCAAGCAGAAGGAGGCTGTGACTTGGAGAAGCCCCCGGGGCTGGTGGATCAGTACTGGCTGACTCACAGGGAGGTGCAGCCCACAAGGCCACTTCTGGCATCCCCCACCCCCAGGCCACCAGGCCTGTCCTGCAAATCAAGATCTCCCCTTCCTCGCAGGCTCCGGGCTAGTTTGGGGAAGTAAAGGAGGGAGCCTGAGACTGGGAAAGGATCCTCAGTGATGAACCTTCAGCAGATACTCAGGACTGTTCTGCAGCAAAGGCAGGTGGGGGACGGGGGGGCCGGAAACGGTTTCCTCCCTCTGCCTTGAAACAAAGGTCTTGAGCTGGTCACCTGTGAAACCATAAGCTCTCCCTTCTTCTCCCAGCAGAAAGCCAAAAAGACCAGATGAGGAAATACCATCATGTGTGTGGAATATTCTGGATTGGGGGTGGGGTGTTCAGCTACCCTGCCACCAGCAAACAACCAGGCGAGTTCTGGACGTCACCCGAGCAAGGACAGCTGTCTGCCAGGTGCAATGGGTGTGACGTAGTGGGCGAAGTGTCAGTGAGCGGATCCTAACAGTCGGAGGCTCCCTGTCTCCCGTCAAGGAAGATGAAGCCCCCAGTTCCCCTCAAGGCATTTGAGGCCCATCCACCTAACCCAGTGCCCCCACTCTGTCCCGTGACCCTCCATACTGGACCCCACTGCTGGGCCTGTTCCTGCTGGCACCGGTCTGCTACAGCCCCAGCACTTGAGAAAAAGCCCCACACACAATCAAACCCTGGAACCAGCTGGCTTTGGAAACCAAGCATGTCCCGTCCGAGGACAGAGGATGCTGGGGAAACTGCTCCTTTCCTCCTGGGGCCTTGGCTTCCTTGCCCCACAGGCAAGGGTGAGGCAGCTGGGCACTGCACTGGGAAACTCCCACAGGTCTCGGACCCAGCCCAGGTCTGGAAAGACGGAGAAGCTGGAAGGATGTCCCCCGCCTGACCAGGGCAGTGACAGGCTCTAGAAGCCCGCCCAGCATCCAGCAGTCCTGGTGAAGCAACGCCCCAAGCCTGTCCCTGCTTCCTCTCTCTGGTTGGGGGTAGGGGGGCACCTCCAGTCTTCCTCACACTGCCAGTCTGCAGAGGAAACACTCAGGTGTCATTTAACGAGTGAGTCAGGAATATTTCTTTTAGGATTCTGACGAATGACGAATATGGTTCTGATTAATACAACAAAAGAACACTTCGGCAATTTTTATTTCAGATCATTTCAATATTACCCTCTCTTAATCACTAATGAAGGAAACAGCAGCTTTGATTGACGACTTGACAATAAGTCTGCCGGGGCCACACTGAAGCACAATGCCCAAGGACTCCTGGGAGTGCCATGCAAATCGGGCATGTTTCCACACTTTGCAATGGAAGAGAAATATGGTTCTTTTAAGCAGATCCTGGCAAGCTCACAGACTGTCTTACAGAAGCCCAAAGCTAATTTAACCGAGGCTCTAACTGCCTAATCAGAGACCAGGCGATCACTCTGAGGCCCGCCATTGGCAGAGTAGTGCTCTGCTTTGAAGAAGGAAGCCTGCAGCAAGCGGAGGAGGGGCACACCTCACCCCTTGTATTAGTCCGTTTTCACACGTGGTTGATAGAGACATACCTGACACTGTGCAATTTATTTTAAAAAATATGTTTAATTGGATTTACGGTTCCACATGGCTGGGGAGCCCTTACAATCATGGCAGAAGGCAAAGAGAAGCAAGTCACGTCTTACGTAGATGTTGGCAGGCCAAAAAATGAGAGCGCTTGTGCAGGGGAATGCCTCTTTTTAAAACGAGCAGATTGCATAAGACTTATTCACTCTCATGAGAACAGCACGGGAAAGACCGGCCTCCATGATTCTGTTACCTCCCACCAGGTCCCTCCCACAACACGTGGGCGTTCAAGATGAGATATGGGTGGCGGCACAGCCAAACCATCACCCCGTTCCCCGAGGCCTCACCCCTGCGCACCAGGGCTTCATCCCTCCTCCCCAGGCCTCACCCCTGCACCCCACAGCCTTACTCCTGTGCTCTGAGGCCTTACCCCTACGCCCCAAGGCCTCATTCCTGTTCCCCAGGCCTCACCCCTGCACTCCATGGCCTCACTCCTGGGTCCTGAGGCCTCACCCTTGCATTCCACAGCCTCACTCCTGTGCCTTGAGCCCTCACCCCTGTGTGGCACTGTGTGAAGTACTAAGAACAAGCCAGGACCGGCCTGCAGCTGCAGGGATGGGCCAGGCAGGGGCCCTGGAAGCCACTCAGCTGGGTTTCAGCCCCTACAGTTTTCACTGCAACACTGCCCTTGACCTGCAATCTCGGCTCTGTCAGCATCTACCCACTGTCAGGCCTGCAGCCCAGTCCACACAGCCCCAGGCCACCCCACCTCGTTTCTCTGGTGCTCGAGGCCCGTGTCAAACACGGGGGCTGGAAGGGCTCTGAAGGTCAGCACATTGCACCTCTCTCTGTGGATGAGAGAACAGCAGCGAGCCAGAGTGCCTGGGTGAGGTGCCCCGGAGGGTGGTGTGGAGGGCAGAATGGGCCACGTGAGACCTGGCAGAGCCACCCTGATGTCTTCTAACTTTAGAAAGCAGGGACGAGGCCGGGTGCAGTGGCTCACGCCTATAACCCCAGCACGTGGGGAGGCTGAGGCGGGTGGACCACCCGAGGTCAGGAGTTTAAGACCAGCCTGACCAACATAGAGAAACCCCATCTCTAATAAAAATACAAAATTAGCTGGGCATGGTGGCGCATGCCCATAATCCCAGCTACTCAGGAGGCTGAGGCAGGAGAAATGCTTGAACCTGGGAGGCGGAGGCTGCAGTAAGCTGAGATAGCACCACTGCACTCCAGCCTGGGCAACAAGAGGGAAACTCTGTCACAAAAAAAAAAAAAAGGGAAAAGAAAAAAGCAAGCAAGTAAGCAGGGACGAGGCTGCTCACTGTCTTTGCCTCTGCTCATGCCTTGCAGCAGGCCAAACCATTCTTGCCCGCCCCTAAACCCAACTCTCCCTGGCTCCTGCACCCCCAGGCTCTCTTGCCTTCCTGAAAACCCTCCAAACTCCCTCCCAGGTGTCTTATCTGGTAATGAGAACAGACAGTGCCTTGGCCAGGCCATTCCCTCTGGTTAAGGCTTTTCCTCCCAGCTGCCGTCTAAGGCTCTGAAGAGCAGGGTCTGCACTGCCACACGGGGACACCCAGCACAGCACAGAGTAAGCGCTCAGGACTCCTGGCTTTCTGAGGTGGAACTTTCACCTCTGCAGTAGCCCTGGCATTGGGACGCCTGTCAGTGTCTGAGTAAAGAGGGGTTTTCCCTGGAGCAGACCCACTGGCTAGGATGGGAAATTCATCTTCAGGAGCCCCTGCAGTCAGGGTTTGGGGTTACTGTGTGCAAGCTCGCTAAGTCAAGGGCAGCACCTGACTGCACCCTATGCCTGCAGGCTTCCCAGAGACCCTGGCTCTTGTCCTCACAGGAGGTCCCAGTCGGAGCTCAGAGCACAGCTGTTTGCCAGAGACACTGTGCCACTAATGGCTGCACAACTCCCTGGGGTCCCCATCTCAGCCCAACGAGGGAAGGACTGTCAGCAAAGGTAACGGGCAACAGGGAGGAACCTGCAGACTCCAAGCCACCCGTGACGCGAGTCATCTGACCGGTCCGCAGGGCGGCCTGATACACGGAGTCGGGGGGATGCCTCACTGGCCCTTCCCCGGG